>NW_023602642.1:0-11319 GCF_014898055.3 Talpa occidentalis
AATGTGTTGATTTTTTATAGTAGGAGAAAAAATATTACACACACGTTTGTTATGTTCATTATTTCAGTCTACAACAAAGTCACTCATACCTAGATCAGAGAAATAGTAGTTTTTTTTTATCCCTATATAAAAATTCAATCAACTCACTTGCCCTAGATAGATATTTCACAGAATAAAAATAAATAAGGTTATTGTAAAACACCAATCAACCAGTAAGTTCAGAGAAATGCCTAATGACAGCAGTAAACAAGTCAGTCCTATTTTCAAGGTGCATGCAGTTTTCATTTGGCAACAGCAGGTGGCGTAAGGAGTCATGTTACACCACCCCGACCAGGAGCAGAGATGAAGTTACTCAAATCTCTGCTGAGTCAGGGAGGAATAATGTCAGCTCCCAAACATGCTATTTATATTAGTGCATCACGTGACCTGGCTCAAATATCTCATCCCAGGTTTACTTCTTCCACTCATACAATTGTCTCATTACAAAGTTTGTTTACAATTGACAAAATCTAACAGGATTTATGACACCAAAACTTTCCTTTTAAAAGTGTTTTGGTTGTCTCCCTGCCTCCCCACCAATAGATACAGTGCTCTGCAAATGTCAAGGAAAAAGCATTTTTATTTCTCACCAGACAGAGGCCGAAGCTTCCTAACATAGTATGTACAGAGAAATGTCTGGGAACTGTCTCTTGTCTCAGAAGATAGGATTTCAATATTCTTTCCAAATGCTTAGACATAGGATAAGGCAACAAAGCTTAGAGCAACACTCTTTTCTGCTTAACTATGAAATGGAGGACTTACTAGATCTCCAAAAATCTTTAAAACAAAAAAAACAATTTTTATACCATGCTTAGAAATCAGGACTATCATTAAGCTCTTTGGTTCTTGTCTGTACTGCAACTAGCCATGGGTCCCACAAAGTCAGGACACAGGACCCCAGGGGAGGCCCGCCTACCTCCACTCTGCCTTGTTATGCAGGAATGAGTTACACTGGTCAGGAAGGTTAGTGTCATTTGACATGGACTCCAGAATTGAAATGATTTGCTTGAAAGACGGTCGTTTCTGAAGAGAAAATAAACAGTCACTTGTCAGGACTTAAAGTAGAATATAAAAGAAAATCCACAAACATAGTAATTAGCTCACCAGAACAAAATGAAATATGATATACAATGTCCTGACTTACACCTTTCAGATCACTCTGGATTAGGGAAACATATTCTTTATTTTCAGTCAACTATTCAAAGGAAAAAACTGACATTTTTCTAACATGCAGTTTAATGTTGTAAAAATAACAGTTTTTCTTCCAGGAAGAAAAGTATTAATTCTCTCTTTGACATATGATTAGGAGTCCTAAAAAGTTAAATTATTTAAAAACCTAACTATGGGTTAAAGAAAGTGTTGTAGAAGGCAAGTAGTAGAGTCTGGATGGGCAGATCAACATTCACTGTAGAATATGTCAACTTTTCTGTATGTTTTAAACATTTATACTAAAATGTTAGGGGGAAATTTACTTATTAATATCAGAACTAATAAAATTTCCTAAGCCAGTCGTCAGAAAAAATTCTCCAATTTTAAGGCCATCATAACTTCATTGTTCTGAATGTTTATTTCACATTACAATGAGATCGGTGCTGGAACACTGTAAGGAACTGTTTACTAGACACTAAAAAGCAGTGGCTCCCCGCTTCTCCTTAACTAGCAGTAACTACACCAGCCTATCTGCTTAGGTTCTAGCCAAGGTTAAGACAAAAGGTTATAGCCGAAATGGAGAAAGATAATAAAAGGATGATGCACAGTCTCTCTTCATCATGCCTCATAATTACACCATTTTGGAACAAATTACAGTTGCTGTAATTAAAACATGCATTTTAATTTAGGAGCACAAAAACAAGAAGGAACAATGTTGAGGTGGCTTGCTCTCAGGACTTGAGTTCTTCCTACGCTATATTTCTCAGGAATATAAAACTGAGATATTTATTCTGAGTTCTGTCACGATTATACTTTTCTAAGGACACACATACACATGTGCAGCCGTGGATGTGTGTTTTTTTTTAAAAAGAGGGCGTAGGTCGCTAAATTCTGTGCTGTGTATTAAGTGTTCTAATAAACAAAGGAAAATGCCTTACATAGGAAATTTGGAAAATATTCTGTCTTCTTTTGACTTAGTTCCCATTTTAATTTCTGCCACAAAGGCCAGGTTGCAAAAAGAAAAATGTTTTAATCATTTGCATAGGAAGTAATTATACAACAAATAAAGGATTTTCATTCTGCATGGAAAAGCAGCAGGAGGACTTGATGAATTTTTATAGAAAAATGTTTTTCCTCCACATTTAATCATTCTTCAAATAAGGTGAAACTCTTCTGTAATTGGATGGCAATCATCCTTAGAAAAGAGACCTTAATTCTATAGTTAGAATATATAGTTAGAAGTGATCAAAGTGAACATTTAAAAAGCAACAACCCTGCAGAATTTTGTGGCAAGAATATTTTGTGAGGATTCCAGTTCCAGAACACAGCATTTGGTCTTGGATCGTATGGAAGTCCCTCTGAAGGGAGTAGGTCCCTGTTAGGTTTTATGTGGGGTTTACCTACTTAAAAAGCCATGGCAGGACAATTTATTAAGCATCTATATACATTATTTCTATATTTGTTATCTTCATCTTATACATAAGGAAAGTCAGTCTTGGGAAAGTATTAATTGTGTGGTATCACACAGATGGCAAGTTACAGACACCAGGAATATGACCTAAAGCTTTCAAAATATATTATCACATGAAGATAAATACCACTTCCTATCACAATTATGATTTTAGTTCCTTTTTTCACTATTTAGAAATGTCAGTGTAGGATGAACCAATACCCATCTTTACTCCCTTCTTTTCTTAATAAAATATTCTGAGTACCTGATATAAGTCACTGACAAATGATCTGACATTTACCTAATACCAACTTGTAAACATTTCCCCCCCTTACTCAAAAATATATTTCTAAAAGTGAGCTGAATACTTTAATCTATGTGTTAATACTCTAAAGTGTAAGGGCTGGAAACAAAAAGAAAATATTTTAACTATTTTTGTTCTATATATGTGCATAGGCCAGGCATGAACTTCCAGTTGACCGATCACATACTATAGCTGGAGACTGAAATGGAGACTCTCGTGAAGTAGATCTTTGCCTGATTAGTTCAGTTAACAGTAAAGTGGGCATTTTACTTACTAAGTTTATGTAAGGTGCTTAGGGAGACACTCACAAGGACTACTACTATTCACTCATAGAGCTTGTGGTTCATTTAGGAAGAAAAGATGTTTCTGAAAACAAGGTAAGGCAGTAGCCTAGACTGTGGTTTAGGAAAAAGGTCCTAAGTATGGGCAAGGGCAGACCCCAGGAAGGCTTGATGATGATGGGGGGAGGGACACGAAGAAAAGAAGGAAGAGAGTACCAGGAGGGATTGGAGGGCTACGAGGTGTGTCTGGAGGAGATCAGCATTGAACCAGCGGGTATGTGGGTGCAGCTTGGTATGCCATCACCTCAGATATGGGGGACATGTATTCGTTTTTTATTAGAACAAAATGTCATAAATTTAGGCACCAAAAACAATTTAAAACTTTCTCTATACTTCACTTGGCAAGAATACAAGATTCCTTTGGTCAGCTGACCCCTTGTGTTAGCATGATAAAACATGTTTTTTTTTAAAGATTTATTTATTTATGCATACAAGAACTGGGGTACAGGCCAGAGGTATGGCGGGGGGTAGGGGGAATGGGAAGATTCACCAGAGACAGATGGGGAACAGAACAGGCAGACTGACTGAAGTACACTGCTGAGGGGAGCAGTGGGCGAGTCAGGAGAGGTCTGCTACATCATGTGGGTAGCTCCCTGGCTGGGGATCGAACTCATGCTGCAGTGGCTGCAGATAGCTTCATAGGTTGTGTCTTAACCCCTTGTGCCACTAGGGAGGCCCCAACATGATAAACATGTTAACATGCCAAACTTCATGGCCTCAACGCTGGGCCTAATATACTAGGTGTTTACACCATCTTAATTAATCCACTATCAATGTATGTTCTTAGAATTTTAATTAATGTGGTGCAGAGTTTCTGATTAAGAAATTAAAAACCTGCTTTGCATTCTGAAATATAATCACAATGCTAGAGATCTAGTTGTACCAATGCAAATAATTTCAGGTGAAATTTCTTTTTAAGTGTCGGAGAGAAAAGTACTGCCAAAATGACTGTTTATGCCACAAGGGACACATAACTGCAGGAAAGAGCACAGAAAGGGTGTCAGAGCATTCGGCAGGATGTCCTGGAGAAAGTCGGCAAATAGAAGCTTACAGTTTCCACTAGGTTAGTTGCTTTGGGCAGGCATTTCTCTTCACGCTTAAAAAAATCCCCATATTCTGCATAATCACATACTAAAACAAAAAGGTCTAAAGAGACAACTAAACATCTACACAAAATTGTCATAAAATACTAAAAAAAAAACCCAACAAATATTAACATTTAAAAATGTGAAGTTCTTTAATAAAAAAAATACTAAGTAAATATAGGACTTTACACTTAAGAAGAATGAAGGTAATTTTATGAACAGGAGTGATAGCAAAGGTTGAAGCTGCTGATTATGAGGCCAATATAAAATGTACAAAGCTGGGCAGAACTAACATTAAATTTCCAAAACAAAGTGCTGGCCAGTCAAACCAACAGGGAGTGCGTGGGGCACGGGGCACAGGAGCCACTGCCGCCAGGGTTGGCTGTGCTATTGTACGAGAGAAACACACTGAAGAAGACTACATGCTGTCATTAATTCTTCTTGGGGCGGGGGGGGGGGGGAGTTCTGAGGAGAACTGGTTTAAGTTAAGAAAGAAATTTCATTCCTAATTTTTTTCTTCTTAGATCTCTATTTAAAAGATCAGTTTGTAACATATATATATTTCTATAAAAAACTGGACAGATTTCAACAATTTTAGGTTTTTTTTCTTGAATGTAATTCTCTCTTATTCTAATGTTTAATCTGTAAAGGCCTCTTTTACTTTTTAACTTTTCATTATATGAACCTCCACATACCTATCATTCAGCCTCAAAAATTATTATGGCCAATCTTGTTTAACCTCTGCCGTCATCCATTTCCCTTTATTTTATTTTGAAGCAAATTCAAGACTAGCCTATCATTTTATCTATAAATATTTCCATACGAATGTGAGAGTCTTAAAATGATCTTTGCAGGGAAAGGAAATGGGCTCAAATGTGATAACCACATGAAAGCCTAAGTTTTGGGATTTTTCCAACTCCACTGCAATAGCCTACAAAACAGCAATGAAGAGTTTCTAGGGAGCAAGATAAGCAGTTGTCAAGGGGAAGCCTGAACAGCCAACCCGGGGCTCACGCCAGCCATGCAACGCATGGATTTTATCAGCCCAGGTTTTAAAAACCCAAAGTCAAGCAAGCAAGGAGAACTTCAGAATTCTGAATACAACAAACAAACAAATATATACATACCTTGGCATCAGCTTCCCAGCATTCATGTAAGAGTTCAGCAAAACTTCTGGGGCAGCTGCTTGGAATGGTTAATCTCTATACAACCAAGAAGAAAAACAACACACCAGGGTTTACTCATGAAGGTAAGCAAAAACTAACTGAAAGCTCATAGGAGTTAATTTATGATCATAAACAGGACATTACATTTAAGGCCTACACTGATTAATAAATGATGGGTGAAAATTTATATTTTGATTCACAATATTTAATTGTTAAAGTTGCTTATACAGTTCCTCCAAAGAGGAGTCACAGTAATGGAGAGGTTCAACACAATAAATGCAATAAAAAGAGTCAACTCTAAAAGAAATTACAGCAGGAGAAAGGCAAATAACTGAAACACTAAATGTAAAACCAGCAATCTATCACTGAACTTTTATAGGTAACTATGAAATACACAAATAGGCAACAAGGAAACCTATTCAGCTTGGGCAGCAAGTATACAAGGCAGAGAACATCTTCATCATCAATGATCATGGAGACCATTTTAAAGAGATGTGCATTTTATCACTGGTAAATGAGACAATTTGAATGTATGACCGAATATAGCTTAGTGTTGGTCAAACCCATAGACTGTAATAACCTGATACACCAACGACTATATGTACAGCCATCCTGTTCTAACACTCTATAGTAGCAGTTCTCATAGAACATGAAATGCCCCTAGTGGCTGTTGAGAGTGAGAAATCTTCTAAGGCATTTTTGTTTATTATAAAGACTGGAGGGAAGCACCTGGAGGCAGTCAAGAACATCAGATCCTGAAACATATCCTAAAGCCTGAACTCTTACTCTTCACCAAAATTCAAATGCCCCATTCAGCTGAGCAAAGCAAACAATGAGGTTTATAAATTTTTGACCCTACACTCTAACTCTGATTCACAAACAGAAAGTATTTTTTGAAATGCCCTGAACTTTCCAAGAATTCAAGCAGGTGTTTACTTTTTAAAAAACATTAGATGGTTGCAGTGGGGACATAAAACGAAGAGTAAGTGCCATTATGCAGCTGACTATACAGCACTTGCAACTCAAAATAATTTTCCATAAAGGGTAATATTTTCAATACAACTTTTAAAAAGATTTTTCCAATAATTGAAGTGTGAAGTGGATGGGTATGGATGTTGATCGTTAATATCATCTTTTCCTACTGACAAACATTTAGATACCACATCTGGGACATTATACAAGGAGACATAATTATTTTAAATTACCTGATATGGTCAAATATTAGTTAAATCCCCACTCAGACACTTTATAAAATGGATTATTTTGTGCATTAAATAAAGACTTTCAAATAGAATCTAAAATACTTAAATTTCTATTATATAAATGTGGGCCATCCTCATGCACTAAGACATTCTGAAATAACCAGATATGAGTACTTAAATATTACTTAAAACTTAAATAATTTAAAGTAAAACAGATTCAAATTTAAAATTGAAATATATCCCAACCACTAAAGCAGGCATGGCATTTTTTAAAGGTCATATACCTTTTGTACCATTTTCTACATAAGATGCAAGAATTACTTTCTAAGTTAATTTTTTCCCTAAAGTATAGTCAACAACAATGGAGTATTTTGAGGATTTCTATGTTAATCAAGAAGAGTAGTCTTACTACTTAAAAAAATACATTTTCTTGAGAATGTAAGTTATAACAAGACAGACATTATGCTGCTATAACATTCTGAATGACCACTAACTGAGTTTTCAGGCCAATATCTGTTACATTTAGAACATGTATTAGAAATGCCCTCTTAAATTCATTCCTTCTAGAATGTTCATTGTTAGCTTTGTACATTTAACAGTGCTTTATGGATCTAGTTTTAAATTTAATATTAACAAAAGTAATTGTCTAATGGTCATATTTCATTATTAAGGGCTGAGAAGCAAAGATCTGCAAATAGAAATTTTAGAAAATATTGATCTTCCCACAGGCACATAGAACAATTCTAAATTATGAAACTGGGTAGATCTAGAGTTAAAGTAATGTGTCAAGGTCAACATTTTGGTTTTGATATTACACTTTTTCTTTATGTCAACAGTGGAGGAAGCTAGGTGAAGGTTACAGAGAATTTTGTGTATAATCTTTGCCACTTTCTATGGGTCTATAATTTTTTCAGGATAAAAGGTTAAAAAAAGAGTAGCCCTGATATTTGAATTAGGGACATTCTAGGGTTAACAGCTCACACTTAAAATGTGTTCCTAAAAGTTTAAACATATCATTCTTCATTTAAATGAAGCCTGTGAGCCTGTGAAAAAAAATAAAGCTTTCTCTTCTCAACTCAATAACCCAAATTATTCCAAAGTAAAAATAAACAAAATAAATGATTAGAAGTTGACAGGATTTTACAAATTATGTGTGAGTCAAGGTCTGAATTTTATTGTGAAATAAAATAAATCCTAGGGAATTCTTTTAATGCTATGTCAACAAAATTTGTTATAGTAAATTTGTGATACAACATGACATCACCTTCTTGACTGAAAACAAAGGACACTAAACTTAAACTTAATTTCTATATTTCTGACAAGTATTGGCAGAATGGAAATAAGTGAATGTCCAACTTTCCTTAAGTTTATTAAAAAGTTGAGGAAATTTATTTTACCATGTGAATTTCTTTCAACTTACTCTTATTTTTAATAAACATAATATGGAATGTCTTTGAGCAATCTCTCTCAGTTACCAGCTAGTCATCAGCTCTCACTATGAAGAAAAGAGTACACTCTAAGGATTGGGGAGAAGCAGGTGGTAGCCCTCTCGCGCTGAGGAGGTTCTGAAGGTGACTTCTGGGTGATTCCCACACCTCAAGTCAACTAACCAAAGGCAGCTTCTAAATTCATTTTTCTCTTCAGCTTTTAAAATCCTTGTCAGCTACTCCACTGTTTTGAAAGTACTTTAGATTCACACCTATTCTGGGATCCTTTTGATGAGATATTATTTTAAAAATATTATTCTGTCTCCTCTATATATCTAGAGGGCCCAGTTAGCTTTTAAAACAAGTTTCTTGTAGTTTCTTTTAAAACGATGTAGAGGGAAAAGATAACATGGATTGCTCTGCTCTAAAGTCAACAGGAGGTCAATAACTTTCTTTATTTTCATTTGTAAACCAAAAGCCAAATATCTAATCATATCACTGGCAAAAGAAACAGAACAGAAACAAGTAGGTTGTCACATTGTGAAAATATCAGTCAATCTGTGTGTGAGATCTGATTTAACAGCACACCAGGAATTACAATCATATTTAATTAAAACAGAACAGTTCCTGTGAAACAATGAGAAAAACACATTCTCAAATAACTTCCTTTCATCTCTCTTAAATAGGCAGCTCTCTCCCATCAAGTTCAGCTCTCATGTACATTTCACCCATTTTCAACAGCTCAGGAGGACAAATTAATAAAGTAACTCTGGATTATGTGATCTAAAAGACAGACTTGGTTTCTCTTAGTCAATAGCAGCTTTTTGATTAATGGAGTGTGTTCTGCACTCATTTGGGGAGATCAGTCCAATTCTTTTAAAGCATTAAAAAGGGAAATAGTTCTATATATTCCCCTATTTTGCAAATTATTTTATCCTAAGGTTGCAATCTTACCCTGTGTAGAGGGCACAGCTAAGATTTGGAAATGAAGAAGTTTTGTGAAATAGAGTTGTTTTGCATTGCAAAGACAACTGCGTGATTCCATTACATGATCTAAGTTCTCATAATACCTTGATATTGAACGCTTCATCCTTATGCTGAGAATTTCCATGGCTGTGCGTTTCAGTCACAATTTTAAACCTTTCAAAATGTAGTTGCTCTCTTTGATATGAATGTACCATGTTCTCTGATGTAGGCTCATAGGTCCAACTAACTGAAAGCCTCAATTTGTGGGAAGAAGAAAAGCGAGGCTGGGGACACAGCACAAACGGTGTTTACGCCACTGAAGTCCTTTTGAAATGGAAAGGCTCTGCATGAAGAAGTGAGCAGTTACGCCACTGCCTCGCCAATTCCAGTGAGGAGCTCATCTTCAATGTAGTGTTCAACGTAGGTGGCAAAACTGTAATTTTTCCCTTTTTTGAAACTATTTTTTCTTCTTTTATTTTTGAAATTCTCATCTAAGCGACAGTTTCTTGTACTATAGTGACTCCTGCTGGGAGAGGTAAGTTGAAGTAGCTGAAGGTCTCTTACAGATATATCAACTCCCGGCCAGTAAAAAAGATGTCCTAAACGCAGGAGATGGAGTTAAACTGTTCCCCTACCTTGGACGCAATGGCTTCTTTCATCACTAAGAACAAACCCCTAGGTTTTACAATTGAGACTGAGAAACTAGTACAGTACTTGTACAATTTTTGATCTACAGCATCACGACGTGAAGCTGCAACAATTAGATGTAAAGGGTCCATTCATGAGGAATAACATCACTTTGACCCTTTGTGTTAGCTCCTACTGCTAATCTTTCCATAAGCGTGAACTTACTTTCAATTTGAAGAAGATGAAAAAGTCTTTTGCAAAACCCCAATACTGTTTTCTGATCTATGTACCTGAATGGAGAATCGGAGTCTTACCTCGTTTTTTTCCACTACAAGCCAAGCTACTTGTAATCCTTCCAAACCTTTAAAGGGGACCTCCCTTGTTAGCATCTCCCAGAGAACCTGGAACAAAAGAAAATGGAATTTTTATTCTTGTACTTTATATTTTTGGTATATTACTGAAACTTTATCTAACATTTAGCTGTATCCAATTACCAGACACAACCATCCCCATCATAGAAGCTTGGGTAAAACCTATAAATTCACACACATAACTTCCTCCATATATTTTATCTATATACATATAGAGAGAATGGAGAAAAAAATATATATATTAGGAAAAAACCTGGTTTAGGAATTATAACATCTAGAGCTAGACTAAAATCTTGTGAAGCCAATGAAACTATCTTTAACTATCTCATAAGCTATTAGAAATCTCATGTATTCCCACAAATTAGATTTTATATTTTGTCAGCCAAAACTCTTTGCATGTCCAATCTCTGATAAAAAATGGTATAAAAACTGAGAATTTGATAATATTTTTAAAGATTCAATAACTGTTTCATCTAAAAGAGAAATCAAGCCAGAAATCCAATTCACTGGTTAAACCATAATGGTAGGTACTTGTAAAACTGTAACATTTAGATTTTGTTCTGGCGAACTCTCTCTCAAAATGAGTCAGCCTAAGGGATTCATTCTCATTTACCTATGACATAATTTATTATACTATATTCTAAAATGTAATCAACACTTTATGTACATAGAGACAGAATGCATGTATGAGAGAAGGTTTATGTGTGTCCATCTCTCTGCAATTCTTGAGACAGCATGATCAATAAATCTGAACTGGAATGCCCAAAGATAGTAAATTGATTCTGGTAAGGTTGAAAACAGCCAATGGTTTTGGTTTCTCTTTAAACACAGAATAACGGAGAGCTGTGCACAAGGTTGCCTTCTCTATTTATGCAAACGGTCATCAAAAGTTAGAATCTACTAATATTTTCATAAAGTGCAGAAACAATTCTAATTTTATCAATAGTAATCATAATAATAACCACCACTTCCAGTACTGAGTACTCATTATGCTCTGGGTACTCTGTTAAACCCTTTACTTATATTATAATGATGAATATCATTCCCAATGGAGAGATAGTATCCTCATTTTGTAGATGAGGAAACCAAGGCTTCAGTAACTTAAATAAAGTTGTGCCCGAAGACACTCCGTTATGAAGTGGCAGAGCTAGAATGTGAACTTGCTGTCTCACCTGAAGGTCAACCCATGTGG
>NW_023602643.1:0-11289 GCF_014898055.3 Talpa occidentalis
CAACAACAAAGTTGGCGAGGGTGTGGAGAAAAGGAACTCTTCTGCACTGTTGGTGGGAGTGCAAACTGGTCCAACCACTATGGAGAGCTGTGTGGAGATTTGGACCTACTAAACATAGAGCTTCCATAGATCCAGCAATTCCACTCCTAGGTGTTTACCCAAAGGACACAGAAACATCAATTCCAAAGAGCACCTGCAACTCCTATGTTTATAGCAGCACTGTTTACAATAGCTAAGCTTTGGAAACAGCCCAAATGCCCAAAAATAGATGACTGGATCAAGAAGATGTGGTACATATATACCATGGAATATTACTCAGCATTCAAAAAAGATAACACATGCAATTTGCAGCAACATGGATGGCACTGGAAGGGATCATGCTCAGCGAAATAAGCCAAAAAGAAAAGAAAAATACTGGATGTCTCACTCATAGCAGGAATCTAGAAAACTTAAATAAGGGACCAGGAAAATGAATATAAGAAGTGAAAATCAAAATCAAACAAAAACTATGAACCAGAGACACTTTTTGGGGGGGGGGGGCGGGAGGGGAAGGATTGGGGTCAGAATGGGGCGTTTGCAATTGTATGGGGGAATATAAAAATAAAAATTAATATTTAAAAAAAAAATAAAAATAAAAATAAAAATAAAAAAATAAAAAAAAAAAACTCATTTGTACAAAGATCCTTTATTGGGAATGGAATATCACTGGATTTATAGCTTTTTTTTAATTTATAAATGCTAACAAGATGTCATAAAATTGCACATTACATATGATTACATAAACTTAAATAGGAAAGTGTGCTCATATTCTCCTCCTAAAGTATATGCAATTCATGAGTGTTATGAAATACAAACATTTTTTAGTGCTCCAGTATCTCCACTTCAAATGTATTCTCTATTCTATAACATTTCCCTGGAAGGATTCTCTGATTGTTCCACCAGAACTGCCTAAAATACTGCTAGTCATCACTTAAAACTCTGTCTCATTGTCCATTCAATAGGCCGATACCTTTTTCCTGAAGCCTCTGTATTCTGGTAGGAGGGCATCTTTATGCATGTAATTCACACAATGTAGGCATCAGCAAACTTCTCTACTGGCGTGCTAGCAGAGAAAGGGTAAGTTTCTAGCTTAATCTTTAGTATGGAAAGGAAAGACACCAAAAGGTTCTGTCGATCTCAGGTCAGTCTCCCTTTATAGCCTGCCTCTCCTCTATGCAGGTTAAGTCATGCTCTACTCCTCTGTTCTCTCCATCTGGAACTCCACTGTTCTCCTGGGAACCTCATCTTTGCTTCATCAGATACTCCATTTCCTTGTTCTTTCCCTCTTCCTGCCTTACAATGCCACAATGTATACCTCGGTTAGGGGGCTAGGGCTATATTTTGTTTCCAGGAGGGAAAGTGGATATGAATTTTCTGTTTTGATGTCCTGTTCTATTTTCTTCATAGTTTCTTCACCTGTACCATGCAGGTAATAATAGTACCTGCCTCACAGTATGACTAGAAGTGTTAAGTGATAGTTCACAGCTTATAATAGTGACTGGAGCAGAAGATGCTTCAGAAGAGGTTGTTTTAAAAAATAATGTAGGTGTTCCTTTGACTAGTGTATCTAATTAAAATATGTATACCTCCCAATGACAAACACTCTTTTTTTTTTTCTGAGAAAGAATAGTCAAGTTCCATGTTAGCTAATAGCTTGTTTAAATCAACGAACAAATTAAGTATTAAGAGGTTCAAATAGTACTATTCTAAAATATAGAAATATCGGGGGGAAACTGAAACTGGCAAGAGGTTTTGGGTTATTTTTTTAAAGAAACATAAAAATAAAATAATGAAATTAAAAGTAGAACAGCAAGAATGGGAACTACAGTAAGAAAATGGATTATGGAGAAACAAAGAGAAGAGAAAGAAAACAAAGTTATTTGTTCCATTAAGTAAGTCTCAGAGTTAATGAGTCTAGTTTCCTGTGGGTTTCGACCAGGAGAAAATGAACAGTTTAGGTAACAGCCAATCCTCACCGGATGCAGAAGTACAGAAAATTGCCAAGGCAATAATGGCTATTTATGACATTCTCAGAAGAAAAGATATTGGGAATTCCTTTTTATTAAGCAGCTGAGACAATGCAGGACACCATCAAGTGGTGGAGGTGAGGAAAGAAGCATATCCTTAACTCAGCACAAATGTAATCAAAGCAACCACAATACAAATGTCTGGACACTCTAAGTGTTGCTTGAATTCAATTTAGTTCAATGATAAAGGAGACGTAAGGACAGTAGAAAGAAATATGGAAACTAAAGGAGAAACAGACGGAGCTGTGTGCTTTTCAGACTCCATAAAGATGAGGCAGGGCTTTTAGTGCCAAAAGAAAACTTGGCATTGAATCCTGCCTGCATGTCATTGGATAAGTTGTTTAAATACTCTGAACCTCAATTTCTCACCTGCAAAAAGAAGACAATCTTAGAGGTTTGTTTTGTAATTAAGTGATGTAATATTTTGTTGTCCATGCCTACTGTATAGTAAGTGCTCCCCAAAATTTTAGACTTCTCTTCCTTTTTATAAATAAATCAACTTTTTTTTATAATAGAGAATTAGAATATTAAAAAAATAGAAAGCATGAAGCAGAAAAATGACATTGGTTTGTGTTTGGATTATAATTAAAGATGAAAGAATTAAAAGTGATCTGAGATTTATTTCAGCTCTCTAAAAATCAAAGAACTGGATTACTGAGCATAATCCTCCATATTGTATGTTTGAATGTTTAGGCTAATCACAAAAATGATTGACTTTATATTTATATCCAACTCACATGTATTTACTCAATTTCCAAACTTAAATTTTAACTTGAATATTTCACAGGCATTTCAAACTTGGCATGTTCAAAACCAATTTCCTGAGTCTCTCAACCTCTGTAGGGACTTCTCAGCACTATACATTGCACTATGTTCACTTAATTCAAACACCGAACTCAAGTGGTTTCCTTGATCTATCCTTCCCTTCAACCCCCCCAAATTCAAGTAATATTAAGTCCTACTTCCAAACTATTCATTATTCTTCAGGTCTATTACAACCCTGTGCTCTAAGCCACTATCATCGTTAGCCTAGAATACTGCAAATGATTTCTGACATCCATTCTTGCTAGCTTATAGTCTCTTCTGCATGCATCCATGAGAATGATCTGTTGAAAACGTAAGCCAGAACATGCTATTGGGATTGTAAAAGCCTTCAATCGATTCCCTTTGAACTTAAAGTCCCATTCTTTTTTAGAGCCTACAAAACCTTAAATGATCAGACTCGAGACTACTGCTCCACCTCTTATCATCCCACTTTCCAGACAGACTTTTGTTAGGGTCTAGAATATTACACACTCCCCTATTTCTGGCTTCTGTGTTTGCTATTCCCTTTGTCTGGAAAGCCCTTCCTAGTTCCAGACATCGTTAACTCCACCCTTCCTTTAGCTCTCAGACAAGCTCTTTTCTGAACAACCAATGTAAACAATTCTTTCTTACTTTCAATCACCATCACAACCTGTAATTATTTATTGATTTATTGCTTAAGATTTTACTTATCTGTCTCTCCCACTAAAATTTAGCTTTATCAGGATTGAGACTGTGTTTGTCCTATTCTGGTGTATATCCCTTACATTCAAAATTTGCTTGGCAATTTTAGATACTCAAGAACTATTTGTGAAATGAATGAATTTTTCATGTATTTCCTATTTTTCTCATTCTGCTAATGTGAGCATATGGCTACATACACTTACACATATACTCAACACTTAAAAACAAAAAGTAAGCCCCTGTGAGTGCAATCAAAAGTTTCTTTCTTTAATTTACCCATTATAAAAAAATTTGCATTTTGTTGTTTCTGTGGTTATTCAAGCCAAACATAAAGATTACTTTCTCCCACAGTAATTAGCTCCTTTTGGGAAAACTTATGAGAAAAATTCTTTTTGTCTTGCCCAGTTTGAGCACTGGTCTCATGTAAATTATTTATTTATTTATTTACTTAATTTTGCCCCTTATATTTTGTCTCAACTGGCAAAAATACTGATTGACAGCTTAAAATCCATGTCCCTCTCTTGGAGTGCAAATTGATATAGGGATTAGGAAGCCCCAGCACAGGGTAAGACATCCAACTGGCAGCTACACATTTGAAGTCCAACTAAACACGGGGGCCAGATGGTTTAAATGTGCCTCTATACTAATAATTTAGTACAAAGAAGAAAATAACTCCCGTGCTACATAGCATGTTTCAAATGGTTTTAGAGATGGGAATTAAGGTAATGAAAACCAGGTGAATAAACCAATTTTTCTTGTTGAAAATGCAGGTGGTACTTTCAAGTACAGCTGCTATGTTTTAGAAGATAATGGTAATGTATTGTTTCCTAATTTTGTTATTTTGAAATGACTTTTCTTTGAAGAAGTTTGAAGCATTGCACAAATGAAAGGTGTTCCGATAGTTATTAATATCGTTAATGTTGACGTTATCATTTGTGTTAGTTATCAATTGTTGTGTAACAAATTACTCCCCAAACTTGGAAACTTAAGGCAATAGAAATTGCTGTCTTACAGTTTCTGTAGATAAGTCACCTGGACATAACTCAACTTGGCCTTCTGCTCAGAGTCTTACAGACTGGCATCAAGGTGTCAGTTGGTTTGCAGAAATCTCAATGCTCAAGTGGGGAAGGGTCTGTTTCTATATAACTCACGTGTTAGTTGGCAGGATTTAGTTCCACATGGACTGTTGGCTTGAGGCCAACTGTTCCTTGTTATCGGGCATTTTAAACATGGCAGCTAGTTCATCAGAGCAAGTGAGCAAGGGGATGACAAAGAGTGCTATTAAGACGGAAGCTACAATCTTATAATCCAATTTTATAATCCAATTTTATAATCTAATCTCAGAGTGGCATCACAGGACTTTTTCCATATCCTATCTGTTAGAAGCAAGTCCATCCTACAAGGGAAAGGATAACGTAAGAAAGTGAACCAAGAGACAAGAATCCCTGGGACCGTTTTAGAAGAGGTGTAACCACATCAGCATTGCTTTAGATATAGTGAGGAAACACCGTATTGTACTTAACAGCATGGTCTTTAAAGTTGGAGAGACTGAGCCCCAGATCTGCTATTTATCAGCCATATGATAGGACAAGTCACACAAACTCTGTAAATTTCCTCTTCCTAATCTCTCAAAATCATATGCATTGCACAAGATCAGAGAGAGGATTATCAAAGTAGAGCACTTAAAATCCTCTCAGTTGGTCTCCCCAGTTTCTCTCCTTAAGGTTCTCCATTAAAATTTCCATACAGCAGGGCCTCCCTGGTGGTGCAAGGGGTTAAGCCCAGCACTATGAAGCAATTACAGCCTCTGCAGCATGAGTTCGATTCCTGGCCAGCCAGGGAGCTACCCACATGGTGCAGCAGACCTTTCCTGTTTTGCCTGCTGCTCCCCTCAGCAGTGTATTTCAGTCAGTCTGCCTGTTCTGTTCCCCACTCTGTCTCTGGTGAATCCTCTCACCCCCTGCACCTCTGGCCTGTACCCCAGCTCTTATATGCATAAATAAATAAATATTAAAAAAAAAAAACTTCCATACAGCAACCAAAATGATCTTTACAATAGTTTAGAAGGCCAAACCACAATCCAGATTGAATACGTTTTTAGGGTTTCTCATTATACATAAAATTCAAGTATTTTAATATGATCTACAAGGTCTTACCTGTTTTTCCAACCTCATCTTCTCCTATATTATATCATCTTGCTCTTTTATACTCAGTCACTCTCGCTTTCTTTTGAGTCCTTGACAGTCAGTTGCTTATGTGTCTCAGGGCATTTGCACATTCTGTTTCTCTGCCTGAAATCTTCATCAGGTCACAGCTCATATCACTTCTTCACTATGGACTCCTCCTTCAATGCAAATGTGACTTTCCCATTATTATTTCCTACAGATCTTGTTCTTTCCCGTCTCTGTTTCTAGCCATGTTTTGGAGGGATTTTATGCTTAATGTCATTGTCTTCTAAGTAGTCTGAAACTGAGTGAATTTTAGTCACCATTTTACATTCAAGTCTGCTACAATATTTCACTCAAAATAGGTGTTTTTTTTTTTTTAGCAACATCTATGTATACAAAGGAAGTGTGGCACACTATGGAGATGACATGAACAATATTGGTGGCTTGTCTAATTAGAGAATCCAGTGTCCTTTTGGGAAATAAAAGATATTCAAAAGTTGTTCCACAAATTTATGAACAACTCTCTAAATATGACTATTGCCATTTGACACAAATATACAAATTTAAAATAAATACTCAATTCAGAACAACTTACTATTTTTCAAATTACTTATGTGACAGAAAATATATACTCAGTAAAAAACACCTGAAAGGAGGGGACAAAGGACTCTGAATCTGTACAGTGAAAATGAGTGTCATTTCAATTGGTAATAGAACTGGCATCCCTAGAAAACAGTAGCACTAAAAGATAGCAGGTCACTAATCTGGTGATAAAGGATCAGATGTATAAGGCCCATTTTCCCTGGCATCATATTAAAAGGACAAAGCTCAACACTTGAACTGCAGCATATATTCTAACTCTAAACTTTTCTCCTTCTGACACCTCACCCCACTTTCAACACTCTCCACTATTAAAAAATAATCACCTAGATATTGTATGTTTCAGGAATATCTATATGATTTAGAAAACAACTTTCTTCCCCTTTTGTTCCACTTTAAGGGACAGTATTTGGTAATCTTTTAAGTGAATATTTTAAGATTCATAATAGTCAATTTTAAATTTAATGTTTTATTTTTAGCTGAAATAATAACAGTAGGGTTTGTTATAGAGTCAAATCTGTTAGAGATACATATGACACAGTTGAAATATGTCTGGGAATTGCTTCAAATGATTTAGGGCGTTGGTGGGGACTATAGGTTTAGACAAAACAAGACAGATAGATAATTTTGAAGCTGAGTAATAACTTATGGGTGTTCATTATACTATTCTCTGTGGTTTTATTTGTTTGAAATGTTTAATAAAAAGCTTAAAAGAATCCTTATAAATTTTCTTTAAAACCTACTAGATTCTTTCTAAAACTGCCTACTTTCTTTCTCCCAGCTCCATATTAGGTTACAATTCTGACCACACTAGATTTAAATCTGTAGTGATTCAGAGTATGGCCTAGTCTTAGCAGCTACTGTTCAAGTCCTCATTCCACCGCTTTCTAACATATGTTAACAGTACATGCTGAAAGAGGCAGTGTAATTTTTCCATGATTTTCCTTTTTGTAAAGTAGGGATAAAAATGACAATCTCAAACTAAAGTGAAGATGTGTTGTAATAATGAATGCTAAATGCAGATTCTGACACATATAAAGTATTCAGCTACTAATGACAATCATTTATAAATCAATTCAATTGATTATTTGTAGCATTCCTATGCTGCAGGAGTGAACATTCCCACATTTAGCTAATATGATTATGATTCCCACATTTAGCTAATATCTATAAATACACAGGGACAGCAAACAAGAGGAGAAATTTGCAGAAACTGAAGAGCAGGACTAAAATAGGAAAGACATTCAAGAATCAGAATAAGGATTAAGGAAAGAAAGTCCTGGGTGCCAGATTCACTGTTTTCTTCCTTTGTCTCTTTATACAATGAGGGAAAGATAAGAGGACGTGTTCTTTGGTTTCTGAAGGACTTAAGACTCCATGAACAGAAGATGTCCTTTGAGGATCTTCTTTATAATGGATAAGAACACAATTATTTAGTTAATAATAATAATAATAATAATAATAAAAACCCTACCTGCCAGGAGCCCTTATCCATTCAGTAAAGACAAACCCTGAAGATTTTTTTTTTTAATCTTAAACTCAAAACCTAAAGGAGAAAGAATCATGAGGATATGATATGCAATTCTTTTTTCATTTGACAGGAAAGCCTCTCACCTTAGTCATGTGTCTGTGGTGCTTACTTTCATAGCTACCAGAGCTTGAGAAAGACCCAGGAGCAAGGACAGGCAGGAAGTTGTTTCCAAGGATAAAACTTCACTGATTTTGAGTGCCATTCTGGCCCCTCAGTAGCTGCTCCGTCCTATCCCTGCCTGCTGATTTCTCCCAACCTCTTCTAGTTAGGGACCTCAGGCCCCCTGGTAGATCCTTCTTCTTTCCTGGTCTCCTGCTGCTGCCTGTCCCCTGGCTCATCTGCAGCCCTCCTGGCCAGCGCTGTCTACCTCTGCTCTCTGGGTCAGCAGTTTCATGCACCTCCTGCCACCTCGTGCCTTGGTGCTGTCAAGAGAAAGCAAGAGCAAGAATCATGACCTTGGAGATTAAGACTCTAACAGTGGCAAAATCATTGGGAGCTGTATTACAGACAGGAAAGGGAAACAAATACAAAGGAAAAACATATTATTTATTTGTTTGTTTGTTTGTTTATTTATTTATTTAAGATTGATTTATTTATACAAGAACTAGGGTACAGGCCAGATATGTGGAAGGGTGAGAGGATTAGCCAGAGGCAGAGCAGAGAGCAGAACAGGCAGACAGACCAAAGACACTGCTGAGGGGAGCTGAGGATGAAGCAGGAGAGGTCTGCAGAGCCATGTGGGTTTCTCCCAACCAGCCAGGAATTGAACCAGAGCTTCAGAGGCCAGGACAGCTTCACAGCGCTGCACCCAACCTGCTGTGCCACCAGGAAGGCCCGGAAAAACAAATTTTTAATAGTATTAAAATGTGGAAATTTGGGCCTCCCCGGCGGCGCAGCGGTTGAGCGCTGGGTTGCGAAGTTGCCCGCAGCCTCTGCAGCACCTGTTCAATCCCCGGCCGCCGCTGGTCAAGGGTCCCACATGGCGCCCAGACCTCTCCTGCCGCCTGCTGCTCCCCTCAGCAGTGTATTTCGTCAGTCTGCCTGCTCTGCTCTCCCCTCTGGCTCTGGTGAATTCTCTCACCCTCCCGTGCTTCTGATTGTACCCAGTGCTTGTATAAATAAATAAATTGAAAAAAAAAAAAAAGAACTAGGGTGTAAGGCAGAGGTGTGGGGGGTGAAAGGATTCATCAGAGACAGAGTGGGGAGCAGAACAGGCAGACTGACTGAAATACACTGCTGAGGGGAGCAGTGGATGAGGCAGGAGAGGTCTGCTGCACCATGTGGGTTGGCCCCTGGCCAGCAGGGGATTTAACTCATGCTGCAGTGGCTGGTGAGAGCTTGATAGCTCTGTCTTTAACTCCTGCACTACCAGGGAGGCCCCTTAAAAACTTTTTTTTTTTAATTTATCTTTTCTTTCTTTAGTCAACAGCAAAAGAAAGGAGAATCAGCCCATGGTATCTACCAAAGTCATTTCTGCCAAATGCCAGGAAAAACCTGAAACTGATAACAGATTTAAGAACTCGCTTCTTTCTACTACCAAATAGAAAAACCTAGCTATGTCTCCTGTTCTTTGCTTCCAGCCTAATCCCTCAATTCTTTTTGCCCAAAACATCCAAGAAGTATAATCTATTTAAATGCAAATTCCATCTTTTAGCACCCTTTAACAGCATCCCATTATACATCTACTCCAAATCACCTTACCTTTTATTCTCCCCTTAGGGTACAGGCAGATGTCAGTTTCTCCAGATCAGTGATCCTTCACTCCACCCCAAAGTCTGAATCAGTTTCCTTCCCATTGTCAAGGAGCTGTCTGCTATGGCCCTATGGCTCTTCCCCTACAACTCTCAGATTCTGGGAACCACTACCTTCCCTGCCACTCAGGCTTTGGAGTGGTCACAGCTCCCAAGTGCCATCCTGACATTCCTCACCATCCTTTTTGGTTTCTTTTACCCTGTGCAGTCTTTAATGAATCTTTTTCTTATTGAGCTTATCAGTTTTCCAGTTTGAATGTTCTGCCTATTTCCTGTTGGGATCCTGACTAACTCAAAGGTCACTAAGGAATCTGACCGAATTTAGGAGATAGGGACAAAGAATACTTCCTTGATGAAGTCACATGTTGAAGAATGTTCCTTTGCTGGTTTTCCTTTCTTACACACTTTAACAGGAGAGTAATGGCATACTTCATCATTGTTCTTGTCTTTCCTACTGTCCTTTCTTTATTTAATGAAGGACCATTGTTTTATATCCTTGTTAATCTTTGCACGGTATAGGATTTCTCCCCCCAGGCTTTCTCCCCCCAGGCGTGGTCACTGTAGCTCTCCCACCACCAAAGCACCCGTAGTCCATTGTTCTTTCCTTTATCCCTTTTCTTTTTTATCTTCTTTTTTCTTTTCCTCAGGGGAGAGCGCTAACACAGTCCCCCACTACCACCCCGGCAGTAAATCCATCCTTTTTCTAGTTCCATTAGCATGGCCTCTCCTCTTAAGTTTTTAATGCCCTTTCCTTCTTTCTTACTCTTCCTCTCCAATCTTTCACATTCTATCAATACCCCTAAAATATATGCACCCTCCCCAGAGTGGCCAGTGATGTGACCCAATATATCCTCTCTCACTGCTCCTGTATATCCAACCACACCAGATAACTTTCTATTTCCATGCCTTTGTTTAATTCTCTTCTCCTGAATCATCCTAACCGTACCTGTCCCTTATATTGAAATCCTATCCAGTTTAACTATCACCACTATGTAAAGCCTCCCTAAAGGAATCAGCAAGAAACCGTCATTGACATTACTTTTTGTTTCCATAAATACTTTTAATTTTTATCTTTCCTGCACATCCACTTTTTATAGTTTTGTTATTTGTGAAAATGTCTTTTTTTATTATTAAAGATTTAATTATTTATGAATACAAGAACTGGGGTATAAGCCAGAGTTGCGGGGCGGAGAGAGAATTCACCAGAGAGTGGGGAGCAGAACAGGCAGATCTATGAAATATACTGCTGAGGGGAGCAGCGGGTGAGACAGGAGAGGTCTGCTGTGCCTGTGCCGCGTGGGTTTCTTCTTCGCCAGCCGGGGATTGAACTCATGCTGCAGTGGCTGGCAATAGCTTGACGGCGCTGTCTTTAACCCCTGCGCCACGGGGAGGCCTTATTTGTGAAAATGTCTTATTTCTCTCCATCATTATCAACTCTGAGGAGCTGTCTTTGGAACATCTACAATATATCTGATACAATGGCCAGCACATAGTAAGAACACTATGTAACTTCTACAATTGATTTCTATATATTTTATCCTCTATGTTGCAGAAAAATCTCTCTAAAATTACACGCTTACACAACAAATAAATGAAAGCATTAATGTGGTCTCTGTAGGTGGTCCTTGGCATGGTTACTTTTATAATGTGTTTTTTTATTGCAATGTAATTAAATTGTACAGTTA
>NW_023602647.1:0-11268 GCF_014898055.3 Talpa occidentalis
ACCAGGATTTCACACCTCTCACTCAGCCCTGTGCCATCAAGGGCAAACATCATATTTCAAACATCAGCCATATACATTTAAAAAGTAGGGGAAATGTTTGAGCATCTGATAAACTCTAGAAATAAACCAATCACCTTCCTTTCTAAGAGATGGAAATGTTTCATCAGCTGATAATTTACAGTTATGGATTTCAGTTAACTTTCCTTTCTCTGCCAAGCCAACTGGTGATCTACAAAGGGAGCGAGTGACATTAGTTATAATATACCCTAAGGTCTTACATATTGGTAACTTAATTTCCATCTCTCCTATTTTTTACATGATAGATGAGAATGACATTAATTTCTTATATCAAAAGTAATCCATTCTATGTCATATTCTATAAGTCTAGAAGAAATTCAATCCTGAAAGCTGGATCCCCATTTTTAGATTTTGAAAATGTCCCCAGAAACCTTCCACAACCAAAGTCTTCAGACATGTCTCTGCAGTCTTCTCTCCATACTGGTTATGCTAATACATCAAATGTCCACACCACCATGTTTTCTGAGAAGCAGGTGATCAGGTCTATAATCATCTGGCAAAGCAGAATTTTGCCAAATCAAGAGCTCCTTCTTCATATAGTCATTCACCTCTGAAACCCTTCTATCACTAACGACCTTCAAAGAGGTGGACACAGCTAACGTGGACCCAGTGAGTCTCCACTCTCTCTCTCCAGGCCAGGGAATGCACTTTTCCCCAAGCAAGGCTCTTTCCCTTGACTTCTAAACATTTGTGGTATTGGGTATCTCAGCAGGTCCTAAACATTTGTGGTATTGGTATCTCAGCAGGTCCTCCTGTCTGTCATATAAGGCAACCGGCCCTGCCTACTGTGTGATTATTTAAAGTACTGTCTAGCATAGTACTTTATTCTACCTCACCAATTGTGATTTCACGTATTGCTTTACTATTATATTTTTATACTTTCTTTTTTTTTAAAGATTTATTTATTTATGCATAAAGAGCTGAGGTACAGGACAGAGGTGCGAGGGAGGGATGAGAGGATCCACCAGAGACAGAGTGGGGAACAGAACAGGCAGACTGACTGAAATACACTGCGAGACAGGGTGAGAGAATTCACCAGAGCCAGAGCGGGGAGCAGAACAGGCAGACTGATGAAATACACTGCTGATGGAGCAGCGGGTGGCAGGAGAGGTCTGCGCACCATGTGGGACCCTCGCTGGTGACCGGGGATTGAACTGGTGCTGCAGAGGCTGCAGGCAGCTTCGCAGCCCAGTGATCAACTGCTGCACCCCTAGGGGAGGCCCCCAAAAAGATTTTTCTAATTTTACTTTTTTTTCTGAAAATGACTAAGATATCACTTAATTTGTTCTTCAGTTCCCAAAGTAAACCTGAAATGTATTTTATTTTCTGTTAGTATTTTTCTATTTTAGACTTTAGTAAATCATTTCTAAGTGAATTACATATTCACTGTGTAGAGAGTTTTTCTGTTTTTTGAGTCTTTGTCAGAGGGAAGTTACATAAGATGTCCTTTTGTATTTAGCAACAGTGATTTAAGTTTTAAAAGTTTATTATCTATAACATTATAACTTTAATCATTAGTTACAATGAACATATATTGGACAGCATTTCATAATTTCAAATGTCAGTATATTGAAGGTACATCACTGTGTTACTAAAAAGAAATAATGATGTTAGGTATGACAAATTTTTTAAAAAGATTTATTTATTTTTGCATACAAGAACTGGGGTGCAGGCCAAAGGTGTGGGGGTGAGAGGACTCAGCAGAGACAGAGTGGGGAAAAGACCAGGCAGACTGACTGAAATCCACTGCTGAGGGGAGCAGCGGGGAGACAGGAGAGGTCTGTTGTGCCCTGTGGGTAGCTCCCTGGCCGGGGATCGAACTCATGCTGCAGTAGCTGCGGATAGCTCCATAGTGCTGATGCCCAGATATGACAAATCTTAATGAGATTTTTCTCAATGAGAATCAGTGTGATAGGGACTAATCTACACTAGGAGTAGGAGAGGTCTGACTCGCCATGTGGGTTTCTTCCAGATTGGCCCGGAATCGAACTTGTGTTGCAGAAGCTGTGGATTGCTTCATAGTGCAGTGCTTAACAGCTTGTGCCACTAGGGAGGCCCTCTTTTTATACTTTCTACCAACTCTTGCCGGGATGGTCTTCCACTGCTGGGTGCACTCCCAGCCACACCTACCCCTACATTCGCTGAGACTGCAAAAAGCTGAGCAAGCTGCAGAGCTGAATGTGCATGTCTTTGGAACACACAGGAAACTGGAGTACCTGGAGGAAATACACTCAGGCATGGGAAAAAAATCTCCACACAGATCATGAGCCTGCTGGAAATCGATTTAATTGTTTCTCATCAATGTTATAATGAAAAGGTGTTGACCAAAACAACTTTAACTTTTGAAAATCTGCTGTGCTATCTCATAACACTGCGAGAATTAAAAGATGCAGTTATTTGGACTGTACTATAGTCAGTAAGTAATAGTGGATAATAATACCCTAAAATAATAACAAAACACAGTGCATTTAAGAAAATAAATAAGAAGAAAAGCATCGAACACTTAAGTTTTTATAACTTCAAGCTCTGAAAGTGACAGTTTGTTGCACTGGACCTCCAAGAGTGTGTAGACTTGAGGTTAGTAAGTCTAATTAAAGAAAAGCAATAATGATTATAATAAAACAGTTGGATAGAAGACAGCATTATTAAAATTCCCATAGCTAATATTACTAGAACAGTCATGGGTATAAACTGACCGATATTAGTGCATTTGCACTGTTTTTTTATATATTTCAAGTTATTGAGACTTTAGGAAAATTTTCAAGACTATCTTTCACTCTTTTCCATTTCAAATATGCTATCATAAAAGAAGAACACATTTTGCTTAGGCGTAGAGAACTAGAAATTTAAAAATATGTTTTGGGGTAAAATGGAGTGTATACGTTGATATTTTTTCTATCTTCAACCTTGACAATAACTAATGCCTATATCTGGAGCAGAAAAAAGTTATTTTCAGTGAAACCATTATTGATTTTCCTAGAAGATTCAGAATGTTATTTTCAAGGACTCTATTGTCTGTTTTCCAAACAACACAACAAAAAATAGAGAGAGATATATTCTAAATTTATGTCCTCTGGCCGTCTATCTTTTTACTGTTTAACACCTGTTGATGAATAGATTGGGCTTTGTGTCAGTGGGAAAACTATTCAGATTTACATCGCGGCTACTTCTAACAATGTGTAATGGTAGAGAGGCATCAAAGGTAAATAATGCAGCATTCGCATGAAAAGAATTTTCTCTAGCACAAAAATAATGCTATATTGAAATAATACATCGTATTTGTCTTTCATTTTTTAAAGACTACTGCTTAGAATTATGGTCAATGTGTTAGACTAAGCTGGTTGTCCTTCAAGTCTCCATTTTAAACAAATAAAAACTGAGACAATACAATAAACACTGGTTTAAAGTGAGAATCAAGAGAAAAAAAAAAACAGAAAGAAAAATCTCAGGTTCCAACAATGAAGAAACAGCCTACATTGCAACCAATCAAATTTTTGATATATAAGAAGTCATACCAAAGAACACACAATACACAAAGTAGACGGGAGAAACAGATGCACAGCTCTTTGTAATGTGTATATAAAACTCATCCCTGCACATCCAGAAAGTAGAAATACCTGCTACACTGTCAAAGAGAGATTAAAATCACATGGCACAATGGCTCAGAATATTGATAAGACGGACCGCTGACCTAGGGTTATGAGCAAAATAAGAGACAACTGGTATCAGAGTTCAGACTCCATTCCTATGAGACACAAAAGGAAAGTCAAGATATAAACACAAAACTGGTCTGAAACATAGACAATAATAAAGCTTGAAAAGTCTACCTCATAGCCTTGCAAGGTGAAGTTTCTTCACTTGTGGTCACTGTTTCTTCATGTAAACAACAACCACGTGACAAATAGATACTGCTTTAGAACCTGCACTCCTGAAGCAAGAGACAAGTGTGGAATGCTTAGAGAAACAATTTATTAATGGTAAAAATTAGAAGTAGTCTAATATTAATCAAAGTAGGATGGCTAATAAATGTTGATTATATTTATACAAGAAATTGCTGTATAGAAACATATTTAACTGACAATGTGTGTTGAAAATGTGTAAAGAACATCTCTGAAGAGCGGACAAATATAACAATGGACAAATACATCAATGGCTTCTTCTACAGTAGGATATTTCATACCTGGTAGATTGAATAAAACAAAGATTTTTGACTCTAAGCTTGACCGTCAAGTTTAGCAAAACTGTGGAACATTTTTCTGCCTCCTGCACTAGCACTCCAGGAGACGCCATTAGTCCAGTGAGTGCAGAGGATAGAGTTTGCAAAGAAATAAGACTGGAGAAGGGAGGTAGGGGCTGTATCACGTGGCCCTTGAATGACATTGCTCTGTATTCAAAGGCAATGAGAGACGATGTGAGTATTTAGAAGAAAATGTGACATATCAGATTTATGTTTTATAAAGAAAGCAGGAGGTAGCTTGAAGGATAACTTAGAGAAGGGCAAGAGATGAGGTAACAATCAGCATCATAGTGCATGGTACATGTTTATAAGTGAAGAAAACAAGAATTGTTAGTATAAAGCCAATATTATATTTCTAAATTTAAAGTCGACATAGGAACAAGTATTTTATTACTAATTATAAAATTACATTATTATAAAATAGCAATAATGAAAACTCCCTGAAGCAGTTTTTAATCATGTTCTTGCTTTCCAAAAATAAATTATTTGATTAGAGCCTTGTTACTAATTTAAGAAATTTTAATTAATGACTTATGGCTTAAAGGAATTTTTAACCAAGTACATAATAAACCAATTGTGTAATTAGTAATAATTTAATGATATAAAGTGACATTTTTCTAAATTATTGCATTTAATAGGTTTCCTGGATTGAGTCTATTATGGCATACATTACTTTAAAATTTTATTCTGAAATTATGCACAATCTGTTCTTAATTATAAAGTTTAAAAGATAAATCCCTCTTCTAGATAGACCCTATAAATATAGGAAATAATATAATTGAAACCTTTTGTTTTCATTAATCATAAAATTCAAGACAGTTATTTCCTCTACCATTTATGTGTTTTTTTAATATTTTATTTTATATAATTCTTACATCATTTTTCATTTTTGCACAATATATGCATTTCCATTTTGGTTATATTCCCCCTACAATTGCACAACCCCCCTTATTTTGACTCTAGTCCTTCCTCTCCTTGCCCCTCCGTCCCCCCGCCCCCCACCCCGCTCCATAGTGTGTCTCTGGTTTATAGTTGCTTGTTGATTTTGATTTTTACTTTGTATTAATTAGTCTTTTTCCTTGTCCCATATTTAGGTTTTCTAGATTCCTGCTATGAGTGAGACCATCCGGTATTTTTCTTTTTCTTTCTGGCTTATTTCGCTGAGCATGATCCCTTCCAGCGCCATCCATGTTGCTGCAAACTGCATGAGTTTATCTTTTTTGATTGCTGAGTAATATTCCATGGTATATATGGACCACATCTTCCTGATCCAGTCATTATTTTTGGGCATTTGGGTTGTTTCCAAAGCTTAGCTATTGTAAACAGTGCTGCTATAAACATAGGGGTGCAGGTGCCCTTTGGAATTGATGTTTCTGTGTCCTTTGGGTAGATACTTAGGAGTGGAATTGCTGGATCATATGGAAACTCTATGTTTAGTAGGTCCAGAAAACTCCACACAGCTCTCCATAGTGGTTGGACCAGTTTGCACTCCCACCAACAGTGCAGAAGAGTTCCTTTTTCTCCACAACCTCGCCAACATTTGTTGTTGCTAGTTTTTAATATGTGCCATTTTCACTGGTGTGAGATGGTATCTCATGGTAGTTTTGATTTGCATTTCCCTGATTGCAAGTGATGTTGAACATTTTTTCATATGCCTGTTGCCCATTTGCATTTCCTCTTCAGAGAAGTTTCTTTTTAGCTCTTCTGTCCATTTTTGACAGGATTATTTTCTTTGATTTTGTTGAGTCTCATCAGCGCTTCCTAGATATTTGTGATCAGTCCTTTATCATTTGTGTTGTGTACAAAATGTTCTCCCAGTCGGTGGGGTTTCTCTTTGTTTTGGTTATTGTCTCTTTTGCTGTGCAGAAGCTCCTTAGTTTGATGTAGTCCCAGCTGTTTATCTTTGCCTTCACTATCACTGCTTTGGGTGATGTGTCTGTAAAGATGTCAAGAATGAAGCTTGACCACTACCTCACACCATGCACAAA
This sequence comes from Talpa occidentalis, assembly GCF_014898055.3. Classification (NCBI taxonomy): domain Eukaryota; kingdom Metazoa; phylum Chordata; class Mammalia; order Eulipotyphla; family Talpidae; genus Talpa; species Talpa occidentalis. Next base: position 6,304 of record NW_023602647.1, read on the forward strand.
AACCAACTCAAAATGGATTAAAGAACTAGACATAAGACCTGAAACCATAAACTATATAGAAGGAAATACAGGTGAAACACTACATGACATGCACCCAAAGACATTAATGTGTTTTTAATAGAAGTCCCATGTAACATTATTGGAGGCTCTATGAAAACATAATTGAAGAAAACAAACTATTAGGAATTCTTATCCCCACATTTCTTTTTTATAATTCACCAAGTAAGTGCTTCATCCTCTCACATATGTGGGTTCCGTCTTTTGGCTCATGGTTTGATAGGCACAGAGGGACTGTTGGGTTAGGAGTCACCCTATGTTTTGACTGTGTCCAAAACTTGGGGAAGGGTGAAGAGGAACAGAAGGGTGTTATCTGCTCATGCCACTCTTGCCTCTAGCAGGTAGGGAAATCTTTCCTAAAACATATGAGGTCCACTTTATTGACATGTCACTTCCCTTCCCGAGACCAACCCTTAGCAGAGGCATAAGGTCACCAGGACCGTCTTGGGCAAACTGTAATGTGTCCCTTACAGCTATCTGGCTACATTACCTCTAAAACAAAATGGATAATCCGAAGAATAAAGAATTTCCAGTTATTTATAATAGAAATGATTTAAGCTGTGGGAGGGAGGGAGACTAACATTTTTTGAAAGCCCAGCAGGGTGACTTCCTAGTCCATAAACCTTCTCTAGGTTAGAAGAGAAACAGAGGGCAAACTGGCATTTAAAAATAATATTACTGCCATAATTTTAATTTCTTCCATCATCTTTAAATGTTAAGAACACTCACATCTTTAGTATATTTCAGTGTTTAAATGTTAATTCATTTAAAAATGTGAATTTAAACACCACAACATTTGTGAGATTGTTGAAAGAGCAGAAGATATAGGCAATGTTTCAAACGCTTCTGCGATATAATTGATTTAAGCATTGTTTATAGAGTGCATAAGTATTTGCAGGGTATGGAGACAGGTACAAGTGAAAAGTTTCAAGAAAATATGCATACTTCAATGCCCAAATATGCATACCTTAATAGAGAAATTTCTCCATTGAGGGAAATAGGGTCATGTAGAGGCAGAGATGCTGTAAACAAAATTAAGAAAAAATAGGAAGAAGAAAAGAGAATAAGCAAACTAAAACAAATAATAACATATGTGATCTGAGACTGGGCTATTTGGAAAACGAGAGCTACTGAAGGAAACTCCTGAGCTCATGATACATTGAGAGAGGACTTGGAGAGAAAATGGTTAGAGACAATATTAAAAATGTCTGAGTCTTTGGAAGAGATTTGCCCCTTTAAGGCTTTACAAAGACTTAAATACTTAAGCTGCCTTTCAATTTTAGAAGCAAGTCTGGTGATTATTTAATTAAAACTGTGCTCAGACTTGGTTGAAGGTAACTCAAATTTATACGGGCTTATTGGATTCATTTTACCCTTAGAATAAAAATTTCTGGAAGTAAATGTGCAAGTAGGTTATATTCCCTTAACTTATTAAGTTGCGTGTGTATGTGTGCGAGGGTAATTTTAGAAAACTTTTAATTTAATGATAATTTCCCTGCTGATTATAAGGAATTCTGCCTTAAATTGCTGAAGCACAGGCTTAATAAGTCACCGAAAGGGACGTTCTAGAAAATGGTAGCCGAAAAAGTTTACCATTATATAGGCTTGTATTCCTGCAACATAGGTAGATGAATGCTCTGTATATAATGAAGTTATATTACATATTTAAATGGCTGTAAGTAAAGATCAAATCTAGATGTATAATTATGATTGGAGAGAGTAATAGATGTTTTAAAATAATTATCAGTAAAATTAGCTAAATCATTATGATTTATAAAAGTGACATTGCCCTAAACTGGTACTCTCTACAAGGTGTTACTACTATGCTGGAGAACAAACGACCTTCTCAGGAGGTAAAGGAAATCCAAGTGCATTTACAGAAAAGCTAATATGACCTTTTCTTTTTTTTCCTTTCCCTCACTCACATCCTCTCATGAGTGTATAGCAGTTTTCTAGTAGCTACATCAACACTGACCTAACAAATTAATGGAGAAGACCTGCTTCTCTTCTACTAAGGCAGATATTTTTAAAAAATTGACAAACATAAATGATATTAATCTTTTCATTATTTTTATTTTTTAAAATAGTCATTTTCATGAAATAAATTATATTTTTGCAAAATATATTATTTAGTTCATTATTGCTAGTTTACATTATGAATGCTGTTTTTACATTTGTGTTTTAATTTCTTAGAGAGTATGTATCTATGTCTATTTATCTACATATAACCAATAACAACAATAGCAAAAGTTCTTGGGATCTGAATATAATTGAGTGCAAACCAGTACTGAGATGACAAACCTTGAGTATTTCAATTTCATAAACATTTAAAACATGTATTTCAGAATACAGAGGTTAGTGCTTGTCTTTGAAGTTTCTCATATATATTTTTGCCAAAGGATTAAAAACAGGAATGCGGCATGAAGGAAGAATGGGGGATAAAAGGAAGGAAATAGAATAAAGAACACGTTGCAACCAGAAGCATGCGGGTTTTCTATTCCTCAGTGGACATGCCAAATAGGCAAAATGCCTCTTCCATAGGAATAAATAAATGACAAGGCAGGTCAGAAGATGATGTTTCTTTTTCTTTTTTCGGTAAAGATTTATTTATTTATTTATACAAGCACTGTGTACAGTCAGAAGCGTGGGAAGGTGAGAGGATTCACCAGGGCCAGAGCGGGGAACAGAACAGGCGGACTGACGAAATACACTGCTGAGGGTAGCAGTGGGTGGCAGGAGAGGTCTGCGCTCCATGTGGGACCCTCCCCAGTGGCCGGGGATTGAACCGGTGCTGCTGAGGCTGCGGGCAGCTTTGCAACCCAGCGCTCAACTGCTGCACCACCAGGGAGGCCCAGAAGATGATGTTTCTAACTTCAAAACACCATTGGATAATGCTGAAGTGTGAAATGTAAAACACATGGAACTTCCAGTAAGTAAATTACTCTGAATTTGTGTAGTTCACTTTTTGAGTCATCAAAGCACTGCAATTTTATTTCATGACAGTTTCAAGAACATTACTAGTAAATTATAAATGCACAAAATAATCATTAATTAAAAACTAAAGGTCAATGAGCAATCTTAGGAGTATGAAATGGAGGTGGTGTACCTATGGCAGAGTAAACATGCTCTTATCTTATAAAAATATATAAAATAAATGTGGTAAAACCAAATTCCCCAGAGTATACATAAGTCAAAGAAAATATTAACAAGCTCATCACTATGACAACTGATACCAAATCAGTAAGTTTATTTAGTGCTTATAATGTAGTGTTACATTGATTTAATGATGCTATTAGTGATATTTGCAGTGATTGGACTGGACTGACATAAACAATTAGTATTTAGGATACTGTTTCTTGGTAGAAAAAACACCTAATTCCACTAATTGCCTCTAGTTCTGCTTCTATTAACTGCACACTTTGTACATGCTAATAATCTTATTATCAGCTGTTGTTGAGTTAATTAAAATTCATGTCCACAAGCATAAGCCAAAATAAAAATATGTATTCTGCTCAGCTTTTCATATATTAAATAAAAAAATTTGGAAGACTAAATTTAAGCATTCATCTTCAGAAATGCAAGAAAATTAAAAAGATGCGTATGCCAAATTAACACAAGACAAGGAGTTGCAAAATAATTTTGCATTCTCATTATAAGAATTACAAATCATGCCAATAAATTTGTGCCAGTAAATGTAAATATACCTGCTACATGTTGAGAAAAACATGGTTTATTCTTTGTGTAAAGAAATGTAGCGGAAAATTTTTAATTATTTATTTATTTATACAAGCACTGGGTACAGTAAGAAGCGCAGAAGGGTGAGAGAATTCACCAGAGCCAGAGCGGGGAGCAGAACAGGCAGACTGATGAAATACACTGCTGATGGGAGCAGCGGGTGGCAGGAGAGGTCTGCGCACCATGTGGGACCCTCGCTGGTGACCGGGGATTGAACTGGTGCTGCAGAGGCTGCAGGCAGCTTCGCAGCCCAGTGATCAACTGCTGCACCCCTAGGGGAGGCCCCAAAAGATTTTTCTAATTTTACTTTTTTTTTCTGAAAATGACTAAGATATCACTTAATTTGTTCTTCAGTTCCCAAAGTAAACCTGAAATGTATTTTATTTTCTGTTAGTATTTTCTATTTTAGACTTTAGTAAATCATTTCTAAGTGAATTACATATTCACTGTGTAGAGAGTTTTTTCTGTTTTTTGAGTCTTTGTCAGAGGGAAGTTACATAAGATGTCCTTTTGTATTTAGCAACAGTGATTTAAGTTTTAAAAGTTTATTATCTATAACATTATAACTTTAATCATTAGTTTACATGAACATATATTGGACAGCATTTCATAATTTCAAATGTCAGTATATTGAAGGTACATCACTGTGTTACTAAAAAGAATAATGATGTTGGTATGACAAATTTTTAAAAAGATTTATTTATTTTTGCATACAAGAACTGGGGTGCAGGCCAAAGGTGTGGGGGTGAGAGGACTCAGCAGAGACAGAGTGGGGAAAAGACCAGGCAGACTGACTGAAATCCACTGCTGAGGGGAGCAGCGGGGAGACAGGAGAGGTCTGTTGTGCCCTGTGGTAGCTCCCTGGCCGGGGATCGAACTCATGCTGCAGTAGCTGCGGATAGCTCCATAGTGCTGATGCCCAGATATGACAAATCTTAATGAGAATTTTTCTCAACAATGAGAATCAGTGTGATAGGGACTAATCTACACTAGGAGTAAGTTTCCCTGTTCCCCTAATTTATTCCTTAAGCATTCATGCTACCTATATTCTCTCTGGTGGAATTGGCAAGAGTTGTGTTGTTAAAAATGATATCCTTGATACTGTAAGGCTCTCTGTGAGAAGGTGATTTTTGTTGAAGAACAAATCATTCTAAAAATGCAAAAGCAAAATGT
>NW_023602648.1:0-11266 GCF_014898055.3 Talpa occidentalis
AAGGAAAGCCTCTTCAATAAAAGATTCTAGGAAAATTGTAAATCCACAAGCAAAAATGAAAAAAAGAAACAAACTAGACCACTATCTCAAGCCATACATGGAAATCAAGTCAAAATTGATAAAGGACTTGGATATAAGATATGCAATTGCAAAATGCATAAAAGGTAAAACACTCCATGACATAAACTTCAGAAACATGTTTGAGGACTTGTCTCCATTAGCAAGAAAAGTAAAGGAGACTGTAAACAGATGGGAGTACATCAAACAAAACACTTCTATACAGCAAAAAAGACAGCAACCACAATGAAGACACCCTGAACGGGAGAAAATATTGGCACACCATACATTTGATCAGGGACTGCTATCTATATAGTGCTATCTATATAGATCTATAAAGTGCTTATGTAGCTCAACAAAACCAAAGCAAACAACCCAATTCAAACATGGGCAGAAGAGCTAAAAAGACATTTCTCCAAAAAAATCCAATTGCCACAGGCATGTGAAAAAAAAATGTTCAACATCACTTATTATCAGAGAAATGCACCTCAACCACAATGAGATACTACCTCACACCTGTGAGAATGGTCCATGTCCAAAAAAAAAAAAAAAAGAGAGAGAAGAAAACAAAGAATTGCTGGTGAGGAGGTGGCAGAAAAGGAACTTTAGACTGCTGGTGGAATGCAAACTGGTCCAGCCATTATGGGAAGCTGTGTGGAGGGTCCTCAACACACTAAATATGGATCTACCACATGACCCAATGATACCACTCCTAGGAATCTACCCAAAGGACACAAAGAAAATTCAAAAGAAAACCTGTACTCCATTTGTTTACTTCAGCATTATTATAATAGTGAAGGTATGGAAATAACCCAAATGCCCAAAATAGATGAATGGATCAAGAAGATGTGGTATAAGGCCTCCCTGGAGGCACAAGGGGCTAAGTCCACCACTATGAAGCCATCCACAACACTTTGCAGCCCAGTTCGATCCCAGCCAGGGGGGTGACCCACATGGTGCAGCAACATCTCCTGTCTCACCCGCTGTTCCCCATCAACAGTGCGTTTCAGTCAGTACACCTGTTCTGTTCTTCACTCAGTCTCTGATGAATCTCTCACCCTGTATCTCTGGCTTGTATCCCAGTTCTTGCATGCATAGATAAATTAAATTTTAAAAAAATTTAAAAAGAACATATAGTACATATAACAATGAATACTACTTGAAACTGAGAGAATAAACTCACAACATTTGCAGCAACATGGATGGTTGGAAAGGATTACGCTAAGCGAAGTAAGTCAATGAAAAAGAGCAATTGAATGGTTTCACTTATATGTGAAATATAGAGAACCACCAAAAAGTGTCAGGAAAAAAAGACAAAACCTACAAGCTGACCATAGATCTGGGACTTACAGCAGAGGAGAAGAAGGTAGAGCAGTCGATCAGGGGAGGAAGAGCACAAGAGACTGTAGTGATGGATCACTGGTCCTTTGGTGGCGGGAGTACTATGGGGACAACACCTGAGGAAGATATCAAATACAGCACAAAATTAACAATGATGTAATAAAATAATTAAGCAGTCAATCAACAATATTTTTTTCAGTGAAAAAAAAGTATTCCTGAAGATTTTGGCTAAAGAAATTTAAAATAATTTTAGTTAGCTCATACAACCTGGGAAGAGTGTTCATTCCTTAGAGTGTTGCTACATCTCCATGAACATGGGAGTTTTCAAAATATGGAACCATTTTGGGAGTGGAGAAATCTTGGGTTCTTGTCCCAAGTCTGCTCTATTGTCACTTACCCCCTAAGTGATCCAGGAAACCTATAACACCTGTGAAATTTAGTTTCCTCAAATACAAGAAAGTCATTGGCCAAATGACGCCTATGACTCTTGTGTGAATGGCTCTTTTTGTTGTTGTTTGTTTTTAAGATTTATTTATTTATGCATACAAAGAGCTGGGGTACAGGCCAGAGATATGGGGGGTGAGAGGATCCACCAAAGACAGAGTAGGAGCAGAACAGGCAGAGTGGCAAAATACACAGCTGAGGGAAGCAGTGGGTGAGTCAGGAGCAGTCTGCTGTGCCATGTGGTAGCTTCCTGGCCAGCCGGGATCGAACTCATGCTGCAGAGGCCACAAATTGCTTCATAGTGTGGTGCTTAACCCTTGCACCATCAGGGAGACCTGGTGTGGTAGAGGCCCCTGAATGGCTCTTGAAACCAATGACAGCATGGGCTGGTTGGCCTCCTCACAGGAGGGAATGGACTCCCAGCTCCTATCTGGCAACTAGCACTTGCAGTGATCATAATGGTTAGTGGGACAGGGGAAGCAATACAATATGATCTGCTAACCTGAATTGTTCACCTGATCATAGTTGGGGGAAAAAGTAGTTCTGAAGACTCCAGGTATGCTAAAACAGGCATGCTTAGATTTACATAATTACAGAAAATGAAACCATTTTATTATTATCCACTAAAATATCTACCAGATTTGAGCAGGGGGTGGGGTTGGTAATGAGAGAAAGGACAATAAGAGATTAAAGAACCAGGTTAGCGCTGCCTATTTGTATGCCCAGTTCATATATGCACATTTAATTCTTTGAATTTCCTTATCACTGAAACATAGAGATGTTTATTGTCCTGAGCCAATTTCACCCTCAGTGACTCTGCAAAGTGATATGTTTCCTTCCAAGACTGCCAAAACTGTGACTTACTAGTCTTTTATGTCAGGTATGCAAAAGACTAAACATTTATTGCTATATACCACATAACATATTAAGCTGACCTTTTTCTCCCTCACTAATGTTATGTTGCAGTGGTGGTGGTGGAGGAGGCTATTTATCTTTTTAATGCAAATCTGTTTCTTTCTCAGATGTTTCTGGTGTTCTTCTAGCTTCTTGTATGTCTATTTTTATCTCCATTCATGCTGGGATGTTCTTTTTTGATTTTCTCCTTGAATAGTTTCTCGATTTCTTTGTGCCTCTCCTCACTTTCTGGGATTCCTGTAACTTTTTTTTTTTTTTTTTAAAGATTGACTTATTTATGCATGCCAGAACTGGGGTATAGGTGAGAGGTATGGGGGGGTAAGAGGATTCACCAGAGACAGAGTGGGGAACAGAACAGCTGAGGGCGCAGCAGGTGAGACAGAAGAGGTCTGCTGTGCCATGTGGGTATCTCCCTTGCCAGGCATAGAACTTGTGATGCAGTGGCTGTAGCTTTCATAAGTAGGGTCTTACCCCTTGCACCACCACGGAGGTCTGGATTCATATAAGTCTTATATTTCCTTTTCTCATTGTTCAGATAGTGCTTGAAGTGTTTTCTTCATTCTTTCCTTTGTACTTCACTTTCCTTTTTGGTTTTGCTTCTTTTTATATCAGTATCTTTGAGAGTACTGATTATTCATTCATTTTATCAATTCTTTTTGTTACTTTTCCCAGAGTTCTTTAGTTCCTCCAGTAATCTTTTATTAACCTGCATTCCCTTCACTTCCTTCTATTTCATTCTTCAGTTTATTAACTATATTCTCAATATCATCCTTTTCCTTTTCAATTATTTATGTTTTAGTCATGGTGATTCTAAATTCTCTGTCAGGCAGAGAAGTTCTTCCATGTCATTGTTGTGTTCCTTTATTTTTTAAAGATTTATTTATTATATGTACAAGTACTGGGTATAGTCAAGAAGTGCGGGAGGGTGAGAGAATTCACCAGAGCCAGAGTGGGGAGCAAAAGCAGGCAGACTGATGAAATACACTGCTGAGGGGAGCAGTAGGCGGGGCAGGAGTCTGTAGTGCCATGTGGGACGCTCGCCAGTGCTGGGGATTGAACTGTGCTGCAGAGGCTGTGGGCAGCTTTGCAGCCCAGCGCTAACCACTGCACCACCAGGGGAGGCCCTGTTCTTGTGTTCTGAGCTGATTTTCTTTGTGGTGTGTCCTCCTCAGAGGGCTTGCTTGGTATTTGTGTGTTTTCCTTCTCCCTGTTATTTGTTTTTCAATTGTTCTATGTGCCAGGCACTGCACCACTGTACTGGCAGGCATCTCTTTGGGGTCTCCTACTGGGACACCAGGTTTTGGGCCAGATCAAGTCCAGTGCCATGACACCAGACTTCACAAGGATAGTAATGCTGTGGTTGGGTGATGGGTGCTGTCCCTGAAGATCACGAGTCTCTGTATGCTGCTGGTCTCTTTCCTGCAATCACATCTTAACATTTTCTTCAGAGCCTCCCTTCTCCACTTCACTCAGTTCTGTAAAGGGTATGGAGTTTCCAGCCTTCAACAGCCTTCAGCAGGTCTTTACTTTCTTGGGACCCACTGTCCACCTTGACGGGGGACCCTTCCTCTGCTTTAATCACCTCTGAAAGGAGGTGCGGGGTTGCTGGCTTCCAACAGCCTTGCAGTCAGTCCTGCACTTTCCTGGGACCCACTGCTCTGATTTTTTTATTTTTAACCTCATCCATTGATCTTTTTACATCCTGCTGTTTACTTTTCCTATTTAAAGTTTTAATATCTATTTTCGGTTTGCTGATATGTTTCTCATGGATTTCTTTCTTTTCCTGCATCATCTTGTATTCTCTGATCTGTTTTTTCTGAGTTTTTGTTTGTGTTGTTCAAATTCTTAACTTTCTTAATATGACAATTTTAAAATTCTTCATCTGACAAGAAGAAAAATGTTCTTTGTGTCAGTGCTGTTGTGTTATAAAGATGCTATTATTTCTTTTTAAGAATTTTTATTTATTTATTTATTTATTTATTTATTTATTTATTTATTTATTTATTTATTTATACAAGCACTGGGTACAACCAGAAGGGCGGAGGATGAGAGAATTCACCAGAGCCAGAGCAGGGAACAAACAGGCAGACTGACGAAATACACTGCTGAGGGGAGCAGCGGGTGGCAGGAGAGATCAGTGTGCCATGGGGACCCTCGCCCAGTGGCCGGGATCGACCAGCGCTGCAGAGGCTGCGGACAGCTTTGCAGCTTAGTGCTTAACCGCTGCGCACACCAGGGGAGGCCCTATTATTTCTTTTTTAAAAAAAAAAGATTTATTTATGCATACAAAACTGGGGTACAGGCAGCGTGAGAGGATTCACCAGAGACAGAGAGGGTAGCAGAACAGGCGGACAGACTGAAAGACACTGCTGAGGGAGCAGTGGGCGAGTCAGGAGAGGTCTGTTGTGCCATGTGGGCATCTTCCTGGCTGGCTGGGGATTGAAATAGTGCTATAGAGGCTGCAGATAGCTTCCTAGTGCTGTGCTTAACCCCTTGCACCACCAAAGATTGGTGTTCTATCTTTGGTGTATTGTTCCTCATAGGCATGCTTGACCATTTGTATTTTTCTTTCTCTCCATTGTTTGCTGTTGGATTGTTTAGGGTGTGTGTGTCTGGGCAGGCATCTATTCAGCTGGGGCCTGTGGACAGGATTTCTGGTCATTCCTACCAGTGCGTCAGTGGTCTTGCTGGGTGTTTGTTCTTCTGGGACTGTCAGTGGTGCGCCTCAGACTTCTGGGCCCTTTCTGTGGGCCCTAGGCTGCTAGGGTCCATCGACAGGGACTCCTTTGATTCCTTCCTAGATGTGGATCATCAGGCTGCTGGGGATCATGGCAGGGACTCCCACAGCATCAGGATTCTTACATGAAAAAAATGCCTAGTTTTAATTTTCTGGCATTTTTTGAGTATCTTTGATGCTACAGCTATGCTCTCCCTATTACAACATCTCTTTTTGAAAACAAAGCATTTTAAAATTATGAAAAACCACCTTTCTTTGCTCAAGCAGTGATATTAAAATGTGCATTTATTTATTTATTTATTTATTTATTTATTTATTTCCCATAGTTCTACATCTCAAAGGAGAGTCTTTAAAATGATAATAAAATGTTCCATTATGAGATTTAATTAGTACAAAAATTCTATAATAATTAAAATGTCAGTATCTAATGTGGCTATTATATTTAAAAGTAGACAGATGGTTATTTTCATATATAGCTACATAATACATCTTGTTTCATGTCTACAACTTGTGTAATTTTCCTTTGAATTCTCTATTCAGTATATAACTGATTTACCATGATACTCCAAGAAATACATTGTATGATTTGCTAACAACAAACAGGAAATGAAAGAAAATATTGAAGCATAAAGGATCAATTATCCCATGCATCATACAATTTTAATAGTCATTTCTTTGGGTACAGAAGAGTCAAGGGCATCATTTCCGTCTTAAAAAAATCACAGCTCCATTTAGTGCTCAGTCATTTGACAACTACATAGATTCATGTTTTTTGTAGCATTAGATAGGTGAAGGAAAAACATTTGCTGCGCATTCAGCAGAAAACTTTAAGGCCTGCTCTGCATTTTGAATTATAGAACTAGAAGAATGGGCTTGGAGAGTGAAGATCTTGGCCAGATTTATCCCACATAATTTCATTCTTGGGAAATCTGAGTAAAGTAGGCTGTAGGTGCATATGGCTAAAGCATCAGGATAAAACATGAAATAATTCAACTAAGTGAAGTTAGTGAAGTTCAAAAGATAAGCATTTTTGTGTTGGTCTCTTGGTCTTTTAGGAGCCTAATTTCTCTTTGAATTCTCATTCAGGTTTATAATCCATCTACATTTTATTTTCAATTACATAGTTTTATATACACCTCAGATTTAATATATCTAAAATTTATTTTTCTCCCTCTGACCCAAACTTGATCATTCCATTATTTTCTCAGTAAATGGAAAATCATCCTTCTATTAACTCAGACCTTGAAATCATCTTAGTCTCACAATTACAAAAATGATAACAATAAATTTAAGGTGATTAAAAATAAATATCTATTTCACTCACATTCTAAGGTCAATCTATCAGAGAATCCTGTAGCCTTTACTTTTAAATTATTTACAAAATCTTTCATTACTTCCATCCCATTTAATTCAAAAAAGAAGAAAAAATGACTCTTGGAATAATGGAAGAATCTAGCTGTTGAAGCAAATTTTGTTAAGCCTTGCAAGGATGATACAAGTAGTAGAAAGGTAAGCAGAGATGAGAATATACTGTAGGTCAGGTACACACTGGAAATATAGTGGGGAACAGACAAATATGCTGCCACCTTCATGTAGTTTATGCTCTAAAATAGAGAGCAGGTAAATCAATTAACAAACAATGCAATTATAGATTAAGTCCCATTCAGTGAGCAGTTCAGTGGGTGATAGATTGAAAATTGGAGAATTACTCTTTAGAAATCTGTAAAAATCTTTGAGTGAATGGTTTTGGGTAGAAACTTTCTGGAGAGCATGAGCTGCTTGTGAAGATTGTGTAGGCAGAAGGGGCAGTGAGTGTAAGACCCAGGGGAAGGAGAGGACTCTGTGTGTGTGTGTGTGTGTGTGTGTGTGTGTGTTAACTAAAAATTGGTCAGTGTGTCTGCAGGGTAGCAAGCAAGGGGAGAGTGAAAGAGGTGGAGTTGTCATTGAAGCTAGATTGAGTAGGGCTTTTATTGTAGTATGAAAGTAAGTCACTGGAAGGTTTTTTTTTTTTTAATTCACCTTTTTTTATTATAACAAGCACTGGGTACAGTCAGAAGCGCGGGAGGGTGAGAGAACCCACCAGAGCCAGAGCGGGGAGCAGAGCAGGCAGAAGGACCGAAGTACACTGCTGAGGGGAGCAGCGGGCAGGCGGCAGGAGAGGTCTGCACGCCATGTGGGACCCTTGCAGGCGGCCGGGGATCGAACCGGCGCTGCAGAGGCTGCAGGCAGCTTCGCAACCCAGCGCTCAACCGCTGCGCCACCGGGGAGGTCCCACTGGAATGTTTTAACACTTCAACACTGGAAGAAGTACAGAGCAAATTTACCGTGTAGAGTGAACAGTCATGGTCTGAGTGCAAAGGCTGAATTAAATTGACATTTCTCCTATGCCTGTTATCCCATCTTTAAGACCTAAAACTTGAAAAGACCTAGGTTTATACTAAATGTCCAAAATGTTGTAGCTGGGACCTACTTTTCCCAATCATTGGCTACAATTTCAGTTTACATTTTCAGTCGTGTTTTTCAGCCATAGTTTCAACTCCCAGAGAGAGCAGAAATTCACTAGTAAACCATTTCTGGCCTGATGAGGGCAACGTTTGATCAATTCGTTCAGCGAGACTGAAATAATAAAATTAGAATAGTATTTTGAAATGACACTTACATTTTTAAATTATTGATAATCCTAAAATGTCAGACTCTTGATGTTGGCTTAATTTTAGGTATTTGGCTTTAATGTACATATTAATTTAATTTGTTCAAAATTATATACATAGACATACCTCATAAGGAATTTATAGCAAAGACAAAACACATTCAATTTAGAAATAATTGATGTTCTAGACACAATTTCTATTTTTATACTTATGTTTGTCATCTCAATAATGACAATAACATCATGTGTTTCTGTGGCAGATGTCTCTTTTTGTGTTGTCGTAAAATTTCAAGCAGTAAAAAAGCGAAATTAACATTTTGGTAGTTACTTCAATTCTATAGTTTATTATATATTAATACCTTTTTATACTTAGGATCTCAGATTATTCTTAGCTATAATATAACTCTATTAAAAACTAAACTAAACTTTTCCTTCTTGACAGTATCCTCACTATAGATAGACCTGAGCAAAACAGTTAAATATGGTAGTATTTTACCCACTTCTGATGCTACTGGTTTTTCATGACCTCCTCTTGCATTCTTTGCTGCCTTCAGCCAGTGATTTTAGAGATGTTAGTTTATAATGCCTTAAGGGTTCTTCTTCCAACAGTTACTAAAAATTTCATGGAGGTCTCTTGAAGGCCCCGAAGCTATTGACCCTACAGAATGAATTTTTAATGGAGTAAATTTCTGGAACACAACTGAGTCATGTGGGACTATTTGGGATCTGGAAGGTTTTCTTCTTTTAAATAACATCTACTATGAGTACCCTTAAAATGGTCACCTATACTACATTCATCCTCAGGCTTGATATAAATTAGTTTCACAAAAAGTTATTTTATAACTTTGTGATACAGGCACTCAAAAGTTTTATCTTTGAATATGCTTAAAATGCCATCATAATTCCCTCCCTCTTAATGGTTATTTAACATTGCCATAAGAATAAAGAAGTATAATGATTAATTACATAAAACCAGAACAGAGTAAAACAGAAAAATGTGATTTTTTATTGAACTATACTAAGAGAAGCACTCAGTAAGACAGAAACAAGTCTATGCACAGAGGATTCAAGGTTTTTTTAAATTCTGTTTTTGGGGCTTTCTAACATAGGCTGCCACTTAATCTTCTGGGATATCTGGTGTCAGGTGCTGGACTTTGAAGGAGAATGTGTCCTGACCCTGCTTCTGCTTCCTGGAGCTGGGCTGTTTTTTCTGGTCTTGTTCCCAAGGCAACCTTTTCAATTCTCTTATCTAGTCAAGCCTCCTAAACCTGCCAACTGGGCAGAAGTGGGAGCTTAGTTTTTAATCTTATTAAATTATACCTCAACACTGGTGATTTCTTTTTGGTGAATCGTGGTTATTGAGAACTATGCCTTTCAATTTCCAAATATATGGTGGGTTTATAGCTATCATTTTTACTCATAAGAAATTTAATGAGTTAAATTTAATTTAACACATAAGATAATTTAATTATTATCACAGGTCATTCTTTCAAAAATTTAATTTTTAATTTTTTGCTAGTTCTATGTATCATAGAGAGCATTGTAAAAATCTCAATTGAAATTGTAGATTTCACTATATCTCCTTTTATTATGTTAGAATTTGCTTTGTGTTTTTTGGATCTCTCCTATTAAGTACACATGCATTTATCATTTTAAAGTTGTGAGAAATTGACCCATCTCTCTCTTTTCTTTTGCCTATTCTCCTTGTCTAACAATCTACCTTGTCTTATTAACATTTCCACACCACCTTTTTAATGCTTACTTTTTTCATGACATGTATTTCTATAATTTTTCTAGTCTTTTCCTTACTTGTGCTTATTTAAATTTAAAGTATATCTCTTGTAGTTAGTCTTTAAAAATAATCTAGTTTGACATTATCTGCCATTTAATTGGAATCTCTCATCTACTTAAGCTTTATGTAAAAATTGATATGGTTGCATTTAGAGCTACCAGTTTTTCTATGTTTTTACTATGTGTTGTTATATTTTTTTTTCTCCCCCTCTGTTCATCTTTCCCTGCCTTAGTTTTGGTCAATGTGGTATGTTTGTAGTACCCCATTTTATAACATCTATACATTGTGTTGGTCATATATATTTTTTCAATAGTATATTCATGGTTTGTTAAATATGCATCCTCAACATACCAAAATCTCCTTAGGACAAGAATAAAGCGCTGAAAACAAGTAAAATGCATCCCACACTCATAAGAATTCAAGCAAACTTGTAAAATTTAAAGATAAGCAAAACAAAATAGACACAGTCTTTATCTTTTATGAAATACTTCTTTCTGAATATATACCTAATATAAAAACTCTAGTGCATGTGTGTTCAGTGCAAGAAAGATTATCAGCAGATTTGAAACATCTAATCTGAGTACATTTCAGTGTGGTGTAAACAATATTTTACTATTTCATATTAAAGTTACTATTTCATATTAAATATTAGGAAAAATTCTCTACATTTTGACCTTGTGGAGTTTAATGATCAGCTATAAGCGTTTTGGCCAAGCTTCTCATATTTAGCAGTATGCAAAACAATGTTCTGCAATGGTCCATAACTTAAATTTTCTGCCCAACAATTCAGTCTCCAGCTGCTACTTTGCACTGTGCTCTTCAGCATCTCTGCTCTTTAGCATCATATGAACAGTACATGCATGCTCATAGGTCATCTGTGGACTGGAGGGGGCTTGTGTACATATTATCAGGCTTTGTCTTTTATGGTGGCCTGCTTTCTAGAATTTCCTCTGTTAATTTCCAGCTACCCTGGAAGCTCAAATGCAGTCCACTGACTCATAAAGCAATGTTCTTGCTCCAATGATCTTGGAGTTTTTTGCTTGAGTAACAGCCTTTCTGAATGTGGAAAGACCAGGAGTATGCCCTCAAGGGAAATCAAAAAAATGTTAACGTCAACTAGCTGCATTCTTTTTCTTTCAAGAGTCAACTTCCTTCAATTTGTCTTCTTTTGATTGCTCTGCAGGTCTGTCAGATAGTTGTTTTTTATAGTTTTCCAGAATTTGTCACCTTATGATTTCACTTTAAACTACTGTAGGGTAAGTAAAGTATCAGGCTTTTCTGCCCTACCACCATTAGGATTGATGATGGATCCCTGTGGTCATGAATGCAT
>NW_023602651.1:0-11251 GCF_014898055.3 Talpa occidentalis
AACCAAAAATCACATTTGCACTTATGGTAGCCAGTGCCATAGGGAAGCCCAATTTCCCCATGGGGCTGACTAACCACGGATGGCTCTGTCCTAAATCACGTTGGACGCCAAATCTGTTATAGGACAGGGAGAGGGGCAGCCCAAACCCCGCAAACCTGCCTATTCTAAATGGGTTCTGCCATCCGCCGCATCAACACAAAACATATGAGACTTTAATGAAAAGGAACTTTAATAAAACTAGGAAACAATACAGGTAAGGCAAAGAATCTAGTTTCTAAATGAAGCACCCAAAGTTACCCATCCCCTCGTGGGTAAAAGTCCATCCATATGGGATCGGCCCAGAACAAGGCCCCAAAGTCTACCACAAGTCTAAAACATCTTCCAGTGGGGACCCACAGAAAAGGGTCACAAACAACCAGACAAGCCCGGAAGGAAAAGAGCAAAATCAACATCAAGATAAAAGCTGCCATTGTCACCTCCCCACGGGTCTCACCCACATCTGTGTCACCCAGTCCACGACCAAAAGACAAGCGCAGTTTCTTCACGTGTCTCTAGGCTCCATGCGCCTCCTCCAGGTCTCCTGGCTCCATCCTGCTTTCTTTCTTCCTCAGTCTCTTCTGCAGCTTCTCCTCTTCCTGCTCAGCTCCACCCTTCCTTGGGTGGGGCAGGGAACCTGGAACCTCCCCCTTTCCTGGGGACCACCCTGTTACACTACCAGCAGCAGTAAACAACCTTTTGAAACCACTCCCTCTCTTTCCATTAAGACAACCCAAAGTTCCACATAATCTCCTATATTATTTGCTGCAACAGTACACTGGAAAGTCTTCAATGTAATATTTCTACCCTTTTTCTTTCTTTCTCTCAATGCAAGTCTGCAAAGCCAAATGACACAAATTCACTCACAATTTTTTTTTTATTAACTATAGTTACTGTTAGTGAGAGTTCCTCATGTTGGAGGAGCAGAATGTCCTGAAAGTGTTAGGGGGAAAAGGATGTCCTAAAGCTAATTCCATACAGGCTTTGTGGAATCCACCCTCACCCCAGGCCAAAGCCAAAGACACTGGGAACTCCAAATCCCATCACCACCAAAGGGAAGGTGGCTGGGACCTGAGGGTGGGGTTAAGCAGCCAGGTTGGTATAAAACCAGACACTTGGGCTTTGGAGGGGTCCCCCATTTTGACTCTCTGCCAGCTGGCAGCGTCCAGTCAGCTCGGAGAGTGCTTTTTGGGTTTCCAGGTCGGCGGATTGGGTAGGACACATTAAAGACTTTATTTCCCTATTTTCTCCCTGAGTTGTACATTTTCCTTATTTCCTTTTCCCTTGTAAATAAACCATTTATTAACCTTTTGTGTGTGCCTGTAATGGAGTATTCATAAGTCCCTTGTAAGCGCGCGGGTGAGGACCCACAGCCAGGAACCCGTTCAATATCGGGGCTGCCCTATAACAAAAGGACTCCACTCTCAATCTCCATGCCAAAGAGATCCAGCCTCTGAGGATTATAACTCCCACCATGCTATGATCTGCCATGACTCTGACCTCCTGAAAGGGGTGTTCCATGTTCCTTGCTGTCCATCTAATGGGGGGAAGGGGTAAAGTTGAGTGGCCAGATGAAACTATTAATACTGAAGGCAGGTGGGTTCAGGAGGAAAGAACTTGAAGAAAGCACAGGAAAAGGAGAGACACAAGAAGCAGAGATAGGTGATGGAAGGCATGCTTGCCTCTCAGCTTTGGACTTGCACCAGGGATGCGGTGGACATAGAAGAGACGTGGGAGGTGAGATATGTAGAGACACCTGGAAAAGACACATGGGCTAGGGACAAATGGGGAGGCTGATAATGGCCGGCTTTATTTGATTTGTACTTTGATTTTGCCACGTTTTCCCAGAATTGCCTGGCCCTTTCACCCCTTTCCTATGGTTCCTTGCCAGAAGGTGGCTTAGACTTGAGGCAAGCTTTCAGGCCTCGGTCACCTCACTTTGGGCCAACCCATGAGGGGATGGGTCACTTTGGGTGTTTCATTGGGGACTTATATCATTTCTCTAATTCCCTCTATGCATATTCTACTAAATTTCTTTCACATTATGAGTAGGCTTTATCTTTATGATGCAGATGGCTGAATCCTTTTAGAGTGAGCAAGGTGGCGCAAGGGATTAAGCACAGCACTTTGAAGCTATCAGCAGCCTCTGCAGCAAGTGTTTGATCCCCAGCCAGGGAGCTACCCACATGGTGCATCAGACCTCTCCTGTCTCTCCCACTATCCCCTCAGCAGTGTATTTCAGTCAGTCTGCCTGTGTTCTGTTCCCCACTATGTTTCTGGTGAATCCTCTCACCACCAACCTCCCCACCCCGCATCTCTGACCTGTACCCTAGTTCTTGTATGCATAAATAAATAAATAATTCAAAAAAAATTGAGTGTGCAAGTTTGGAGATCCCCAGTACCCCTTAGTCTGCCTGCTAACAATCCTGCGAAGTGCTCCACGGGCGCCCAGAAATCTTTATTTTAGACACCCTAAAAATTCACAGTAAACTCTCTTATGTGAAAGACAGTCATATTACTTAGTCTGTGCCATTTTTAGCATTTTAATAGTATTATTATATGTATATACATTCTGACTCCTCGACCAAATGCAAGCTCTTAAAATTAGTGATTGTGTCTTACTGTATTTAATAGTCTCAGCATAAATTCACTATATATATTGAGTCCCTTCTATTACCCCAAAATAGGAAAGCTGAGAACACCCATGGGAAAATAATGTAGTAAATGCTTTCACGAATGGGATCAGGGAAGCGGTTGCTGAGAGGAGTTAATGGGTGGAGTTTACCAGTCAGTGAAGACTGGGGCCCAGGCAGGGGGCCCAGCTTGAGAACTCCTTCCTGCAAAAAGGGGATAATGGGCACTGGAGACCAGCCCAGCAGAGTAATGAGAAAGCTCAGCTTAGTGTCAGAATCGGATAGTTATCTTTGTCTACACAGAGCTCCCAAAAGCTCAGTTTCCAAACTGAGCAATATTGGTGGGGAGACATTGGAGTAAAAAGGGAGCTGGGTGGTCTAAGAGGCTTCAGGTTTCAGGCTTTTTCAGAATCAGTGGTTTCTATTTTAATTAACAAAACTCTTGTACTGACTTAGACCCAGCATTTTAGTAATAGAGGATGAAAAAGGAGGTATTGGGGTCTTTAAAAAGTGAGACAGATCCAAGATAGCCTAGGACTCTTGTGTTAACACCAACTCTCATACAAATGATATAATTCTTTACGAGTAAAATAACTCCTATAGTTTTCTCTAGAAGCTATGAGATGCGACTAAAATATGACTATATTTTATTTCATCAACAAAATTTCTTTTATGGAAACCAGAAACATTTAGAAAGGTAATAACACATTTCTAAACATCCCACGGGAGAAAGACGACATTTCTTTGAGTTTTTAGAAAGTCTACTTGAGGAGATAGCCTCACTAATATGTGGTTACCATGTTTTCTTTGATTTAAATCAAGAAAAATGGCACTGCAGAGAAACATTCATATTTAGCAATCTAATAGCACAGCTTTAAATCATCCACAGTTCAAGTAAGAAATTATATTTTGACCAGATTGAAAGTAAAAAAATCACAGTAGTTTTGTAGTATGCACCTAAAGTATTACTTAAAGGAAAAGTTTTTACATAAAATGACAATATTGAAGAATATAATCCATTAAAATCATTTATTAATGTCTTCACCTCAAGAAGATAGAAAAAAGTACAAATCAAACTCAGAGTAAGTAGGAGGAAAGAAAGAATAAAGATCAATGGGAAAAGATGAACTAAAAAACAATTAGAAATAATGAAAGTAGAAGATGTTTCTTTAAAAACTTTTTGGAAAATGATTTGCCAGTTATTTTTTTCTTATACTCTGATTCCAAAATACTGCTTTCAGGAATTTTATTCAAACAAATAATATGAAATTAAAAAGTATTTGTACTAAAGATATTCATTAAAGTTTTTTTTTAATGTTAGAACGAAAGGATATATAAATGTCAATGAGTGGGATACAATATCAGCATTAATATTGATGCTTACAATAATTCAATGAAATGAAAATGTGTATAAATATAAAATGCAAAGCATATTATGGAATTATGCGTGTATATATAGAGAATATAGTATAATTTAGTATGGTATAGCATACATGTATGATATAAAAGCCAAAAAAAATGAAAAAGTACTAATGTATTACAATGAAAAAGGAGTCATTTCATTGTGATTAATGGTATTGATAGAATCCTAGCAACATTATTCTGAGAAAGAAACCAAATCTCTAAAGAAATAGAATTAATAATTTAAAACATTGACAAAGCACCAGTCTCAGATAGATTAACTTTAAATTATATCAAACTTAAAGATAGAAATAACACCACTTACAGAACTTCAAAAACAAAAGAAGACCAAATGTTCTAACTCATGTATTTATTATATGTGTTATATTGTATATAATGTATGTATGTATGTGTGATACCTTTTTTTTAAAAGATTTATTTAAGCATACAAGAACTGGAGTACAGGCCAGAGGTGTGGAGGTGAGAGGATTCACCAGAGACAGAGTGGGGAACAGAACAGGCAGACTGACTGAAATACACTGCTGAGGGGAGCAGTGGGCGAGACAGGAGAGGTCTGCTGCACCAGGTGGGTCACCAACCTGGCCAGGGTTCAAACTCATGCTGCAATGGCTGCAGATAGTTTCATAGTGCTGCATCTTAATTCCTTACTCCACCAGGGAGGTCCTGTATTATACTTTAATGGAGTTGACAAAATTAATAAAAGAGAGCTTTCCGCAATAAATTAGAACTTCAAGCTTACTCACTTTTGAGACATTTTGGGAACTCACCCTATTCTATACACTGACATGTTAGCTATAAGCAATAATTAAATGCATGCAAAGAACTTAAAATGTGATGCGTTCCTAATAATTAAATGGAATTCATAAATATATTTAAGCTTAACCTTCCTACCTTAGAGCTACTTTGAAGAAGCTAGGAAAACTTGAAACTGGCTAAAGGGATAAAAAAAAGCTCACAGGAAAGGAAATGTTTTGTCCAAATCTCATGATGGAATTTGAGTGAACATGATTGATTTTGGAGCAGACTGACCATTTATTTATATGTCAAAAGTTTGGCAAATAGTTATTTAACTATAAATACTATGGGAATGGGACTCCCTGGTGGCTCCAGGGGTTAAACACAACACTATGAAGCTATCCGCAGCCACTGCAGCAGGAGTTCAAGTTCAATCCCAGCAGGGAGCTACCCACATGGCACAGCAGACCTCTCCTGTCTTGCCGGCAGCTCCCCTCAGCAGTGTATTTCAGTCAGTCTGTTCTGCTCCCCGCTCTGTCTGTGATGAATCCTTTCACCCCCTGTACCTCTGGCCTGTATCCCAGGTCTTATATGTTTAAATAAATAAAATCTTTAAAAAAGAAAAGAAAATGATTTTCTAAATTACAACATCTCTCTCTATCCAAATTACACCTGAAATTCAGTCCTTTCCTTGCAAGGAAGGACTCATCCATTTTCCATTTTCTCTCAGGAGAGGTGTTTAAATCTTGCAACTGGACTCCTCTGTGCGTCCACCTGTCTGTTGGGGGCACAGGTCCCTTACTCCCCCTTCCCAGCATCACTTACCTTTCTGCTCCTGGTCCCAGTCACCTGAAATTCTGTGAATTTCCTATCTTTGTTCTCTACACCATAGATATTGCTTCCACTCTTCTCTCTTCTCCCACTTTCTCCTGCCCAAGCTCTTCCCATTTTTCTACCTGAGGAGGGTGTGGGTTCTCTGAAGAAGCCTTTTCTGACCCCAACTTCCCTGACCTTACCCTTGGTCAGTGTTCTAATAGACTCCCCTTTCTGTCAGATGCCTGGTTCTGTTCAGCATGTCATCACCAGGAACTGGTGGGAACTGGGATAAAGTAAACACACAGCCCTCGTAAATCAAAGAAGGTGGTGGTGTGACAGCTAATTTGTTTGTCTCTCTTCCTCTTCTTCCATGTTAGTTCGGCAGCAGTTGTTCTGAGACAGGTTTTCTTTCCAAAGCCTGGCATGTGTTCAGTTCCCCTTCCTGGTTCGTTCCTCTACTTCTATTCCAGGTTTAAGAGAAGATATCTTACTATGTGCTGTTAGCTATTTGCTGTAGGATTTCACAGTTTGTGGAAGACATAATACATACATGCAAACACCTGCACCTATAAATAAAATATGCCAGTTGGCTTCAAGAATCTAATTTTTGGGTATCACTGTCTGCAAAGACAGCACTGAATCCAGAAAGAATATCCCTCTCTGCTATCAATAACTAAAGCAAGATTTTAGCGTTTGCAGGGGTTAGACTATTTGCTTAGCTGGAGTGTTATTCTGCATTGGATTTTACCTTGAATTTGAGGGCCAGGGATTGTGTTTCACTCTCCTCTCCTAGACTAGACTTCAGCAGATAGTTTACTGGGGAAGGAGGGTCCAGTTCACAGAAGGACAGAGGCACAGCTCATTGCCTCCACAAGGTTTTTTACTCATGTAACATTTTATTTATAGAAACGGTGTGGTTTCTGTAGATATATAATGTTTATAAGATACATATTTTCAGGCTTCCCTGGTGGCTCAAGGGGTTAAGCACAGCACTATGAAGCAATCTGCAGCCTCTGCAGCATGAGTTCAAGCCTCTGGCCAGCCAGGGAGCTACCCACATGGCGCAGCAGACCTCTCCTGTCTCACCCGCTATTTCCCTCAGCAGTGTGTTTCAGTCAGTCTGCCTGTTGTTCCCCACTCTGTCTCTCACCCCCTGCATCTCTGGCCTGTACCCCAGCTCTTGTATGCATAAATAAATAAATCTTTAAAAAAAAAATTAGTGTTGCAGTGGCTGGTGATTGCTTGATAGCACTGTTTCTTTAACCTCTGCACCACCAGGGAGGCCCACCAATACAATTAATGAACATTTGTTTCTTTTTTTCATTTTTCTTTTCTTTTTTTTTTTTTTTAAAGATTTGTTTATTTATTTTACACAAGAACTGGGGTACAGGTCAATAAATGATAATGATGATGATGATGATGATGATAATAATAATAATACAAATACAATTTTACAAAAGGGCCTCCCCAGTGACACAGCGGGTTGAGCGCAGTGCTGTGTAGCTGTCCGCAACCTCTGCAGTGCAGGTTCGATCCCAGCCAGCCAGCGAAGATCCCACATGGCAGGGCAGACCTCTCTGTCTTGCTTGCTGCTCCACTCGCAGTGTATTTTGTCAGTCTGCCTGTTCTACTTCCCGCTCTGTCTCTGGGGGATCCTCTCACCCTCCCGTGCCTCTGGCCTGTACCCAGGTTCTTGTATAAAAATAAATAAATCTTAAAAGCAAAAAACAATTTTCCAAAAGATTTTTAAAAATTTAGACACGAAGACAATGCCAAATGAAAGAATGAAGAAAGTTGCTGCTTTCGGCCTGCCGGTGACTAAGCAGGTGCTTCTCTTTTTCTTTCTCCTTTTCCTAATAAACCTGTCCATTTAAAATATTAAAAAAAAAAAAAAAAGACAAGAAAGTTAAAGTCAAACATTGCGGTGTCCTTATCAGGCCAGGCAATGTCAGATAACAGGCTATTATTTGTAGAGAATTGCTAATTTAGGAGAATTCCGTAGGAAAAAGTAGAATTAGCCTATTCAATTCTGAAATATTTTTTCTTGCTAAAGTATACACACACTCACACTCACTCACATGCTCTCTTTCACATTCACACTGTAACAGGGTTATCCCTGGGAAAGGGGGAGGTTCCAGGTTTCCTGCTCCACCCAAAAAAGGAAGGTGGAGCTGAGCAGAGAGACAAGCTGCAGAGGAGACTGAGAAGGAGGGAAAGCAGGATGGAGCCAGAAGGAGACCCAGAGGAGGTGCATGGAGCCAAGAGACAGGTGAAGAAACTGCACTTGCCTTTTGGTCGTGGACTGGGTGACACAGATGTGGGTGAGAGACCCGTGGGGAGGTGACAATGGTGGATTTTGTCTTGATTTTCATTTTGCTCTTTTTCCCTCCAGACTTGTCTAGTTGTTTTTGATGCTCTTCTGTGGGTTCCCACTGGAAGGTGCCTTAGACTTGTGGGAGGCTTTGGGGCCTTGCTCTGGGCCAATCCTGTTTGGGTGGACTTTTGCCCACGAGGGGACGGGTAACTGTTGTGCCCAAGGTCAGCAGACTCGGCGAGCATAGCCTCCAAGAACCCAAGACAGCTGATGCAAACACAAAAGGGAGTTTATTTCAGACTCGAGTCCGGGTTCAAGGCACCTACCAAGGCAGTGGCAGATACCGAGAGACCCGAACAAAGGAAGCAGGGGTCTTTTAATAAGGTTAAATTATGCTGGCAGTTACTCATTGGCTACAAGGATGCGTTCTCCAACTTTGACAGGCTATCATTCTAAGCTGACTGGCCAGGCCAAGATGCAGCTCCAACCTGCAGCTCCAATTACAGCAAGTTCATCCTCATTGGTGACCAGAGAGTAAGGGTGGAGTGAGGGTCCAAACTATCTCTGGAATGCAGTCTTTTTCCCGGGACAGCAAGACCTGCAAGACTTGAAATTCTAAAATGGCAGTTACACACAAAATGACAAAGCAATGGCTAAGAATACTTATGCTCGGTTCCACAGTAACTTTGGGTGCTTGATTTAGAAACTATATTCTTTGCCTTTCCTGTATTGTTTCCTAATTGTATTAAAGTTCCTTCCCATTAAAGTCTCATATGTTTTCTGTTGATGCGGCAGATGGCAGAACCCATTTAGAGCAGGCAGGTTTGCGAGATCTGGGCTGCCCCTCTCCCTGCCCTGTAACAATACAACCTGCTCGTTTAACTTATACACTCATCCTCCTTTCTTGTTCATCCCCTTCACTGCCTCCCTGAGGTCAGAGTCTCAGCCCTCAGTTTCCTGTCTAGTCTCTCCTACATGGTACTTTTAAAATAAATATTCCATTGCTAGGATCGAATGATCTCTTGCCTTCAAGAGGTGCACAGTGTTGAGAATGCAAAGCGCTCTCTTACGTGGCTTTATTTTTTTTTTAAGATTTATTTATTTATGCATCCAAGAACTGGGGCACAGGCCAGAGGTGTGGGGGGTGAGAGGATTCACCAGAGACAGAGTGGGGAACAGAACAGGCAGACTGACTGAAATACATTGCTGAGCAGCAGGCAAGACAGGAGAGGTCTGCTGCACCATGTGGGTTGCTCCCTGGCCGGCCAGGGATCGAACTCATGCTGCAGAGACTGAGGGGAGCTTCACAGTGCTGTGCTTAACCCCTTGTGCCACCAGGGAGGCCCAATTATGTGACTTTAAACTATCATTTTACATTCCATTCCTGCCCAAAAGTAATGCAAGTCACATTTTTTGGCACCCAGGCTTCACTGGTTTCCCCATCACTCTTCCCTGATTGGTCAGACATTTGCTGTTCCTCCTCTTCATGCACATAGTGATTTTTTTCCACATACATCAAATCTGTATAGTGCCAACTCCTTTAATATCCTCTTGTCTTATCATTCGTAGTTTTGGTTTTACAAAAACAGAATTTTTTTTAAGATTTATTTATTTATTTATGCATACAAGAACTGGGGTACAGGCCAAAGGTGGGGGTGGCAGTGAGAGGATTCACCAGAGACAGAGCGGGGAGCAGAACAGGAAGATTTACTGAAATACACTGCTGAAGAGGGAGCAGCAGGGGAGACAGGAGACATGCTGCATCATGTGGGTCAGCTCCCTGACTAGGGATCAAACTCGTGCTGCAGTAGCTGCAGATTGCTTCATAGTGCCAAGGCTTAACTGCTTGTGCCACCAGGGAGGCCCCCCAAAACACAATTCATGTTTAAAATCACTGACTGCCAAACCCTGTTCACCCTGCTTCGCTGTCCCTATAGCAACCTACACCTGTTTTTGCAACTAGATGACAATTGATGTAGCTTTTATTTTATTTTATTTGGCTCCTTGAAGTCAATGTGATAAAATGGCAAAATGAGATATGCAGATGTTAAGTTCTGGTAAGATTTCAGAACATTTGATTTTTGGTGACTGGAATAATAAAAGTGAAACTAATAAAGGAAATGTTGAAATTTCAATGAGTTCTGAAGAAAGGTGAGAAATTAGGTGAAGGGGAAACAGCAAATTCAAGATAAAAGAAAACTTGAAACAAATCTAGACTCCAAAATGTTCACATAAAGACTGTGAAAGTGATAAAGATAGGTTGGCTGAGTAGGAGTGGGGTACTTAGTTTTGGGGGGGATTGGTAAAGCTTTTAAATTTTTTCTTCAATAAGCACTAATGGAACTAATTAAAATTTTTGCATGTTTCCCAGGTTTGCATGCTTCATTTTAACAGATGAAAGAACATGTCAGATCAGAAAAAGGAAATACCATGGTCCCTGCTATGGACTAGCTCATGAGGTCCTGGGGCCAGGCAGTCTGAGGTCTAACGCTATCGCTACCAGTTTGACTCTGATTTTGGGAATTAGTCTAGGCTGTGTGTACCTATTAGTCTTCTCCAAAAAGGGAGTTACAATCCTATCTCATTTCTTTTCCCCTAAATTCTAGGTATTTTAAGGGTATTTGGAAGCAAGGGAAGCTGCAGGAGGTCTATATAGATTAGGGGAAGGAAGGATGGAGGTAGAGCAGAGTTAATCACCACCTAGTCTTTGAAGATGTAGCCACAGCTCAGGGAGTCTATCCTGTCCATCTGTCTTCTCCTGTTGTCCTCACAGGTAGTGCAAAATAGCATATTTTAATAAGAGTGATCATATATTAACTGAATTTTAATAAAAACAAGAAAACTAAACCTCTTTGGTGTATCCACCAGCATGAGAGCATTGCTTTGGCAAAGGCTCACTTTTAAATTATATTCACTCAAATGGTGCTTTAGCATAATTAGAAGGGTGATATTCAAAGCCTTAGAGCACCTTCACAAGAGCCATTTAGTACAACCTGGAAGGTTTTATAACCAAAAAAAAAAGGAGGAAAAACAGCACAGCCAGTGGACACAACACACAAATCATAGCTCTCCTTGGCTTAAGAATCTGCAATGGCCTTAAGTATGTGTCTTCGTCTCAGGATCAGGGACGCAGAAGGATGGGAAGGTAGAGGCACCACCTTTTCCGAACAACTTGCCTAGAAGCCCCAAGGCAGGGATATTTGTGCCAAAGAGAGTACTGAAACCTGTTCTTGTCCAGGCCAAAACCAATGAAGATCTGACACCTTAGCCAGAAACTAGAGCCAGTTTTGTTTAT
>NW_023602653.1:0-11241 GCF_014898055.3 Talpa occidentalis
TATAGGATCACCCCCTTCATGTGCTGCCACCACACCTGCCGCTGCACCTGCCACCACACCACCCACAGTCCTCCCTCAGCTCACGGTGCTCCTGCCCCGGGGAGCAACCAGGTTTGGGCCTCCTCTGGCTGTATCTGACTTAGCTTGTTTTCTCTGTGTTCCACATATAAGTGACTCTACCTGGTTTTTTTGTTTGTTTGTTTTTTAAGATTTATTTAATACAAGAACTGGGGTATAGGCCAGAGGTGTGGGGTGAGAGGACTCCCCAGAGACAGAGTGGGGAGCAGAACAGGCGGATCCACTGAAATCCACTGCTGAGGGGAGCAGGGGAGACAGGAGAGGTCTGCTGCGCCCTGTGGGTAGCTCCCTGGCCTGGGATCTGGCTCAGGCCACAGTGGTGACAGCCTGAGACCAATCCCCTGAGCCACCAGGGAAGCCCCATCTGGTGTTTTTCCCTCTAACTTACTTTCCCTAGCCCCATCCCCTCTGGTGCATCCTTGGCGTAAGCGGCAAGAGCTCGTCTGTCTCTGTAGCTGATGGTCTCCCATCAGCAGCCCGCTCTCCCCAGCATGCTGCATGTGCATGCAGCCCGCTCTCCCCAGCCCACTCACCTGCCCTTGGGCACGAGAACACCCATAGCTTGGCTACGGTGACTACCGTGATGCAGGCGTCGCTTCAAATCAGCGTTTTCTCGTTCTTCGGGAAGTGCGCCTAGGGGGACAGCTACTGGTGGCGGGGGAGACCACCTTTACTATTTTGAGACACGTCCGCAGTGCTTTCCATCGGGCTGGGGCACCTTGGATCCCACTGATGTGCACACGGCTCCTTTTTTCCCACTCCCGTTTGGGCGGCCTCCTCCAGGCGTGAGGCGGCGCTCGCTGAGGTCTGACCTCCCTGGTGACAGGTGGCGAGTGCTTGTCCATGTGTCCTGGGTCACCTGCTCCTCTGACTGTCGTTGGAGAAGGGCTGATTCAGTTCCGCTCGGGTTTTTGATTGGATTGTTTGTTTGCTGTGCGTAGCGCTGTAGGAGCGCCCTGCGAGCGTGGCTCCCAGCCCCCGTCAGACGTGCGGCGTGCAGGCGGTGTCTCCCGGCAGTCGGAGCTTGTCTGTTTCTGTGACAGTTTCCTTTACTGTGCAAAAGCGTTTTGATGTCGTCCCAATTGTTTATGTCTCTTGTTTCCTTGCTGTTGGAGACAATTTCCGAAGAAATAGGTGAAGCCTGTTGTTAGAGCAGGACTGGGGGGTACTAGGGACCCCAAGTGTGAAGCGGTGTGTGCTCTGCCCGGGTTTCGGGCCTGCGTATACACAGAGGCAAAGGAGGGAGACTCTGAGTGTAAAAGATGTTTAGTAGAATTGGTGGAGAGAGAGAGGAGCTTCAAAAAACATCTCCCCGTGAACCCACAAAGCACCCCTTCCCTCGTGGGCAAATGCCCAAACAGGGCCAGTCAGCAGCTGCCAAAACCAAGATGGCAGCGGGCGGGAACAACACACGGGGTTGGGCCGGTCCCAGGGCTGTGACAGCGCAGAGCCTGAGGGGCACTGAGGCCTGTTTTGTTCCCCAATACGTGATCCTCCCGCCTGGCATCCTAACACCAGAGAGGAAAGTCCACTGCTTTCCGGGCTGCGGGGCCCTGTGTGTGTCCGTGAAGCTTGTGTGGTCTCGCGTGGTGTTTAAGGCTTCTGTGGCCTTGTCTGTCTCTGTCCAGTTGACGTGGCCGTTGGTGAGGGTGCGGGACGCGGGCCTTGCCGCCGGGGTATGTATTCAGTCTCGACTGTAACTGCTTCCTAGGGTGATGCTCCTTCGCCTGGGGAGTACGCCGATGAGCGCTACGTCTTCCTGACTCTTGCTCCCTTGGTCAGTATGTAGTGTCCATCCTGTCTCCAGGTACATTCTTAGCTGAAAATCTATTTACCTGCAGTGGAGGTGTCAGTCTCCGCCTTTCTTTGGGTCCCATTTGCTGGTGGGATTATTTTCCAGCCTTTACACTAAGCCTGTGTTTCTCTTGGGAGCGCAGGTGCATTTCCTGGAAACAGCAGAAAGTTCCGTCTTGTTGGGGACACAGCAGTCCCTGTGCCTTTTGACAGTGATGTCGCGCCCGCACGTGGGGTGATGACCGCCAGGAGGAGGGTGGACATCCAGGGGATGACCACCAGGAGGAGGGCGGATGTCGGGGTGATGACCGCCAGGAGGAGGGCTGACACCCCCGTCCTGCCTGAGGTCCACCTCTACCTCCTTGTTCCTTGCTGTGGCTGCGCTGCCCCCGACTCA
Organism: Talpa occidentalis; assembly: GCF_014898055.3. NCBI lineage: Eukaryota > Metazoa > Chordata > Mammalia > Eulipotyphla > Talpidae > Talpa > Talpa occidentalis. The sequence continues at coordinate 2,270 of NW_023602653.1, forward strand.
GACACAACCGCTCCTTCCCACATCTGCCGCACCCACTTTCCCACAGTGGCAGTCACACCCGAACCCCAGGAAGACCCGAGACGCTTTTTAATTGCCCATCAGAACACTTCACAGTCCGCAGCTTCCCATCTCTTGCGGCCTCTCATTTCAGACACAGCCTCTAAGGGCTTCTGTTGGCATCTTCGTGTTCACCTGTCAGGTCGCCGTGGCGGCCACGCGGTACCTGCCTCTCAGGAAAGAACGCTTGTCTCGGCTCCCGACGTGACGGGCGTCGGGCTCGCAGCTGTGCCTTTCAGTCGCGCTGTTGATGTCTTTAAATCTTTTCCTCTGAGGGCCTCCCTGGTGGCGCAGCGGTTGAGCGCTGGGTTGCGAAGCTGCCCGCAGCCTCTGCAGCACCGGTTCAATCCCCGGCTGCCCTAGGAGGGTCCCGCATGGCGCGCAGACCTCTCCTGCCGCCCGCTGCTCCCCTCAGCAGTGTGCTTCGGTCCTTCTGCCTGCTCTGCTCCCCGCTCTGGCTCTGGTGGATTCTCTCACCCTCCCGCGCTTCTGACTGTGCCCGGTGCTTGTATAAATAAATAAATAAATCTTCTAAAAAATAAATAAATAAATAAATAAATCTTTTCCTCTGATCATAAGTTATTTCTTTGTGATTTGTTACATTTTTGCTTTACGTGTTTTGGATACGAAAGGCAACATTATGACTTCACATATTCTTTGGGGTAGGATGTTTATTTTCTTATTCCACAGGATTCATTCTGTGGTGATTTTTCCATATCTGACCCCAACTGGTGTTTTCTAGCATGTGCACGACCTGACACGGCACTCAGCGTTTGCGGTTTTGATTTTATCCTAAACTAGCTGTTCACGAATCAAACTTGATCGTCTGTTTTCAAGAGCTCGGTCTAACAATTACATGCACTGTTACTGTTGTTTGATAAATTCAGAATTACCTGCTCGCTCTTTTTTCTACTTTTATCTTTTCTTTGTTCCTCCCCCTGGATTGATCATTTCCTAGAGCGACTTTATCCCCCTTAGTATTTTACGTCTATTCTTTCAGAGAAACCCACACCTTACGGGCATGTACAAGTATATGTTTTAATATTATAAAACTGATGATTTCAGTTATCTGACAGGGCTACGTCCTCCTGACTTTAACGCACGGGGGGACAGTGTCGCTTACTGGGGCTTGATTATTGCTTTTCATAATAAGAAATTATTTTCTCTGATCAATGAATCGAGTCCACGCACACCCAGTTTGTGCTCACGGGGTCTCCTACGCCATGTCTTCTCGCCCGTTGCTTCTCCCACACGCTCCGCAGACCTTGTCGGGGCCTTCAGCAGTGCTGGGGTGGGGGTGCGGCAGGCCAGGGGGGAGGGGATGGGGGGCGGGGGCGAGGCGGGGGAGGCAGCTCCCGTCCTCTGTGTGTGTTGAGAATATCGTTACTCAGTGCTTCCTGCTTTTCATGCCTGTGTTTAAATCTTGGACGATATTGATGGATGGATAAAAAAAATCTTGTTATCCTCAAACTCCCTCACGTGAATTGTATGAGCCACGTCGCGTTACAGGCTGCAGAGCTGCCAACAGCGAGTGCGCCCTCCGTGGTGGGGCGCGGGCTCCAGGTCCCCACGGGCAGCCCCGCGCCTGCAGCAGACGCCCTGTGGCCACCCGCCCCCCTCCTGTGCTCTTCCAACCCCTTCCTGGCTGTTGGTTTTACCTTCACCAGACTCTCCAGACGCCGTGACCACTGCACGATCGTTCAATCGCACGCGCGACTCTCGCCGCCGCCCTGCAGCCGACCCCGACCCTGCTCTGTTTTGCACTAACTCACACCTACCAGCGCCGGTGCAAGTGTGCCGTCGGCTCCCTGGCGTTCCTCGGAGGTAACTTACTTCTGCTTAGTGCACTTGGGTGCTGTTTCTAAATGAAATTTTTTCCTTAAATCCATTAGAATTAGTAATCATTCTTTATTGTTTCTCTGATATTCCTTTCATCCTCTTCTGAGGTTCTTGCTGAATGACAGTGGGAGACACTGTGCAATCATTGAAGGAATCACTTGGAAATGTATCCTTGGTTCTCTCGACGTTCTGAAAACAGCGCAGACACAGGGGCGGCGGGCCCGCTCCCCGGGCCACCTCGCTCGCGGGCCACCTCGCTCCCGGGCCATCTCTCTCTTTCCAGCCACAGGCCTGGCCCATCCCGGCGGCCAGAGGTCTGAGAACACCCGGCCCCTCGCTCTGGGGACCCCCACTGTGATATGAGTGGGACTGGAGTACGATGGGCATCCGTCTCCACGCGAGGCCATGAGGTGTGTGGCTGTGTGAGTGTCTGAGTGGCCTGAGCTGACCACATGAGGCCTTTCAGAGCCGTGTCCCTGCTGGGCAGGTCGGGGACTCTGAAGAAGGGCTGTGCCGCTGCTGGTGTGGATGGCAGGGGTGTCAGAGGGGAAGGGGTGCGGGCAGTCTGGACGGCGGGGAGGCTCCCTGGCTGAGGCTGACGGCCGTCGGGGAGGCAGGACCAGCCAAGGCTGCGAGCCCCCCTCCACCGGCCCACGTGCCGCCTTCCCCAGCGATGTCTGGGCAGGGAGCGGGCAGCGTCCACCTGCTTCTCCACGGGTGGTACCGTGACCGGCCCTGGGTGCGGCAAGAAACTGACACCCCCCCCGCCACTGCATTTTTAAAATGTTCTAAGTTTATGTATTCGTCCTTAGATTTGTCACTGGTTCTTCTACACAGTCACCCTTATCTCGGAATTTAGACTTTTAGCCTAGCAATATCTTTTGCTTTGTGACAACAGTTTTCATCCTTGGGAAGACCCTGCTGGGTCTCCCTCGGCCACAGCCCGTGGAACTGACCCACCTGGAGCCAGCGCCGCCTCCAGTAGCCGCTTTGTGTTGGTCAGGGTTAAATTTCATTAATTTGTTTTCATCACCTGCTTTGTAGCCGCTGGCAGTGCTTTTTGCTTCTCCCTCTTTGTGCTTTTTCAGCTTGCGAGGAGTTTGCACGGCCTCGCCTGGCCTCTATGCCTCCCAGCCCAGAACGAGAACCAGAACCTTCCCTTGTGCTTTGGAGACTTAGTGCCCCAGCACTGGGGCTGACCAAGTTCCGCTCCTGGGAATGTGGGCTCAGCACCGGACCCCCAGCTGTCCTGTGTCTCTCCCTCGCGAGACGACTGACAACCATTTTTGGTTTCCGGACACATCTGAACAGAAGGAAGGCCCCGCAGCAGCACGAGAGGCAGACTTGCAGGGGTGAAGCAGCTCTTCTTACACTGCCCTGATCCCCGGCCTGGGGTGTCCAGCTCCAGCCCGCTGGCCTTTTGGAACTTTGTCTGGCTTAGAGCAAGGCACGAGCCACACTTTCGAGCAAGGCCACCCCCCGGGGCTCCCCGCCAGGGCTTGCCCGCGGAGTGACTGGGGCAGAGGAGAGGGGGAGAGGTCAGCCTGGCGCCATCTGGCTGGGGACCCGCGGCTACTCGCGGCTCCGCCTTAGTTTTCTGTCCCCCAAAGTGGAGATGCTGATACTGCAGAAGTTAGTCAAGAGAGCCCAAGTGTTTGAAAGTGCCTTGAAAACTGTAACATCGAGAAAATAGAGAATCTTTGACCGAAGAAGATTCCGCTTGGAGGCGAGGGGCCAGGCCGCAAGCACGCTCTGCCTCACCCCAGCCTCACCTCGGGCGGCTCCTCCCGCACAGCGCAGGCAGCCACGTGCGCCGTGCACCAGGCCCGGCTTCCCGGCCCGAGCAGCGCGCGGCCCTTGCACAGGCAGGGTCTGTTCTGACAAGCTGGGGCGTGGCTTCGGAGAATTTTCAAGAGAGAATTACATGAAAGGGCATGTTGCTTCTCATGTGGCTTTGCAGCTGGAGAGGGAAAAAACGCCAGCGCTCTTGGGATCCACGCCGGATTCAAATAGACTCGTTTCCAGACAGCCAAGCGCTACATTTCTATTAAAAGGGAACAGATGTTTTGCGGCAGTGGATGGATTTATTCTGTTTTATTTTTCATCCCAATGCTCCAGAACCTGGACTACGCGGCGTTTCCAGATGGGCCTGGCCTGGAATTCTTTGTGTTGAAATCCGTACAGTGGTTGGGGCCCATGTCCAGGAAACCACTCCGTAGGAGCGGGGCCGGCCCGGCCAGGGTGTCCGGGCCCTCACGGGGTCAGGCGGGTCCCCGAGGGAGGCGCAGGTGCTTCTCTCCAGAAGGGGCCGTTGGGACGCAGGGCTCCCGGCAGACCCGTCTCCAGAGAATGCCGCGCGGGGGTTGGGGGGGGGCACATCATGGGTGCCAGGGGAAGTGGGGAAACTGAGGTCCCAGTGGAGGACACGGGCAGGTCTGGGGACATATGGCCTGCCCAGAGGTGGCATGCTGTCCGAGCACAGGGCCCAGGCTTTGACCTGATGTTTCTGGAAATAGGAATAGAGACTCAGCTCCTAGGCCGGGCTGGGGTCTGGGGCCCACCGCCGCTGGAAGGCGCAGCCTGGAAAGGGCCGTGGGGGGGGCAAGTTGGCTGCCAGGGACAGAGGGGACCCACTTCCTTGCAAGACACAGTGTTTTCTTAACTGCAGCCTCATGGTCCCTAGACCACCTGTTCTCCAGTCCTGGGGCGCTTCAGGACGCAGCTGTTTGGGGTTTTCACGGCAGGTTACGGGGGCCTGTGTCCTGCCTGCGCTGGGTCCTGAGCGAGAGGAGGCAGGTGCTGGCACCAGCCCGTGTATCCAGAGAGCGGCAAATGCAGGTGTGTGTGCATGTGTGTGCATGTGTGTGCGCATGTGTGTGCACATGTGTGCACGTGTGTGCGGGTGCAGGTAGAGGGAGGGAACACAAACGCTAAGTGGCTAGTGGTTACAGCGCAGCTGAGGCTCGGACCCCGTGTCCGTTCACCAGCCGCCGGGCTCCCCTGCAGTCTGACCGGCCCCTCAGTCCATAGCTGTTCCTGGGCGGCCGCTCTCCCGGCACCGGGACACTCTTTGCTTCGAGGGTCGCAGGGGCTCTTAGGGCTGGGTGGTAAAACAGAGTTGGAGTAAAAATAGAAAGTCAAGTCCGCTGGGTGCCTGGCTGGGCTCCTGTTTAAGTCAGAATCCAAACGTCCTTCCACAGGCGCAGGAAGGCCAGCTGGGGTGCGGCCAGGACCCGTCTACGCTCTATGCGGCGTGCTCTCACACGTGTGTGGGCACAGGCAGCCGCTGAGGGGTCAGAATGGGGCCGACGAGTGTCCTGGAGGCCAGGGAAGTGAGGACCCCCCAGGCTGTGAAGCCTCGTTTTCCAGCACCACCCCCTCCACGGGCCGGGTGAGGCCCCGGGCTTCTGCTGCTGGGCATCGCCCGCTTGGCCCCACGTGGCCACTCTGACAGCCCACACCCAGGCTGGTCTGGAAAGGCATCAGACTGTCTCCTGTGATGGGAAGATGTAACAGGGGCCGCCGGGGGTGCGGCAAAGGCCAGGGCACCCTGGGGCGGGGTGCAGTGCTTTCCAGGGGAGCCACAACATGGAAAGCCAGCTGGGCTTGTTCACAATTGGATGTGCAATTGGGCAACCAGGCACAGAGTGGGCAGGGAGCTGGGGCAGGAGGCCGACAGGCCCCCAGTGCCTGGCCAATCTTTATGCTTCCTCTTTGGGGCTTTCCCTGGCTCTCTCATGGCTTCTTCCTCGCACAGTCGTCCCACTACAGCCACCCCGGTGACGCTGCCTCATAGCCCTGCCTCCCAGCCCAGGTGCACCCGCTCGGCAGGCCCGCACACACCCCAGGGTCCACTGTCAGGCCCGCACCCGAGCCCAGCTCCCCAAGGCCGCAGGTGACAGCCACAGAGCCCAGGCGCAGAGCCTGAGCAACTCACTCACCCTGGAGATGCCAGCAGAGGCCTGGGCAGCCCCTCAGCACAGCCCATGCGTGGTGGCTTTCCCGGACAGGGGCGCTGGCCGCAGCCCCGCCCTGCAGCCTGCATCCCGAGGCCAGAGGCGTCAGGCTCAGGGCAGCTTCTACCTGGTCCTGTCACGTGCTCACATCCGCAGAGCGCGGCGTGCAGGTGTGGGCTCCAGGCCTGCTGAGCGCCGGACGTGGGAGATTCTCCCTGGCTATGCTCAGGTCGCTCCAGCCCCAAGCGTCCACCAGGGGTGCCAGCCCCTGCCGAAAGCGGAGGCGGGGGGGGGGGGGGGGGGGGGGGGGGGGCCGGCCTCACAAGGAGCCGCCCTGGCAGACGGCCTCCACCGGCAGGTGGTCCCACCTTGCTCCTGCCAGGGGAGAGCTTTGTGAGAAGAGTCTTCTGCAGGTTCTGCGCGAAACAGACATGCTCCTGGGCCTTCGGTCCGCTGTTCCCTTAAGAGGAACACGCCTTAAAAATAAGAACAAATAAAAAGGGTCTAAAGGCGGAGAGAGCCGCGCGCCGCAGCTGTGTGTGAAGGGCACCTCTGGGCCGGGGCCTGCACGGGCGTCCGGCGCTCAGGGACAGGAGTGGCCGCGTAGTCTCAGGCGGCGCTTCAGGCGGGACACAGGCCCGTCCCAGATACGCGCTCAGAACCGCTCCCGCCCCTTCCACTGCAATAAAGAGACGCTCTCTGGAAATGTGGCCATTTGAAGCACACACAAGGCCGCCTCGTCTCGGGCTTTCTCAGTTTCTTGCAGAAGCCAAACGACCGCCGTCCATACAAGTTACATTTTTATCCAAACTCCAGGGAAGGGCGGCGGCCGTCCTCACGGCGCTATCTGTGGCGCAGGGGCACCGGGTCACCCCTCGAGACGGCTGTTACCACTCAGCCCACTGCTAAGCTCCCCCAGCACAGCCACTGGGCCCCGCCCCTCCTCGCCTGCGCTCTGGGGGCTTTGGTTCTGCCGCTAGACTTCTGGGGTGTCACCTGTCCCTCTGCTGTTTCTCTGTCTCCTGGTGGGTGAGTGTCCAGCCCTTGCCCAGTGTCCAGACTCGCCTCACTTAGCACCTGCCCCTGCAGGACTCCTGTCTGAACCGAGTGACGTGAGCTATGTCTGGAGCTGTTGACCCTAGCCCAGGCAGGGTAAGCGGGCTGTGCCCAGCGGGCCTGCGGGACGTGGATGTGCAATTAGGCCACCGGGAGTGACCAGTGGGGTCAGCCAGCAAGGTGCTGAGTCACCCGTGGACATGGCGGCTGCTGGTCTGACCACACGACCGAGCGGGTAGACTTGTCAGGAGTGGAAACAGCAAGGCCCTGGCTCGTAACCCAACACTGCAGTCCTGAGCCGCCAGCCCTCCGGAGGGGTGAGGCCAGGGGGTGTCGCGGTGCCTCGGGATGCCTTCCCCCGAGACGGGCAGAATGAGGGTTTGCAATAAACTTTGAAAACACAGAGGTGAAAGCCTCAGTGTCTGCCCCTGTGATTTCATTATCTCATCACTTCGTATTGTTTACAATCACCCGATCCCTGGGCCTTCCATGCGATTCGTTTATTTTTTCTGTTCTCTCAGCCATGCGCTGTCATTCAGGACACACCCAATAATTTGGGAATTTGTCTCCAAGTAAGTTTGAATAGAGACTTTTGTTAGACTAAGTAAATCATCTGCAGGGAAAGAAACAAAGACTTCATCTTTTTTTTTTTTTTTTTTTTTTTTTAAAGATTTATTGATTGATTGATTGATTTATACATACATACATACATACATACAAGCACTGGGGACAGTCAGAAGCGCGGGAGGGTGAGAATTCACCAGAGCCAGAGCAGGGAGCAGAGCAGGCAGAAGGACCGAAGGACACTGCTGAGGGGAGCAGCGGGCGGCAGGAGAGGTCTGCGCGCCATGTGGGACCCTCCTCTGGTGGCCGGGGAGCAGCCGGGGATGGAACCAGCGCCGCAGAGGCTGCGGGCGGCTTCGCAACCCAGCGCTCAACCGCTGCGCCACCGGGGAGGCCCTACTTCATCATTTTTTTTTAAGATTTATTTTTTATTTATACAAGAGCTGGGGTACAGGCCAGAGGCGCGGGAGGAGGCGAGGATTCGCTAGAGACAGTGGGGAGCAGAACAGGCGGACAGACTGAAAGCACTGCTGAGGGGAGCAGCGGGCGAGACAGGAGAGGTCTGCCGCGCTATGTGGGCATCTCCCTGGCCGGCCGGGAATCGAGCCGGCGCTGCAGAGGCTGCGGACAGCTTCACAGCATGGCGCTCAACCCGCTGCACCACCAGGGAGGTCCCAGACTTCATCATCTAATGGGAAACACTTTTAAATGGTTTATAGCAACACGATTACATTGCACCATCCAATTTGCTCTAAAATGGTAAAATAATGAGTAATATGGATTTTTTTTTAAAGCATGAGCTGTTTTGAAGATAAAGGGCAGCTGTCCCCGGCACTGGGGTGTCTAAGTGGCCGGGGTGCAGCCATATGCAGTTGCACGCCCTCACCGCCTGCCCGTGTGCGCGCGGGGACCAGCAGGTACTGTAACGTAACATCTGATGAGCGCCTGGACCTTAATTTATTGGCAGAATTGTAAATATGAAAAACAATAATTTAACAAATCCATTCCTTCGCCGCCGGGGTGAGCAGTCTGCAGCCGGCCGTTGTGCCAGCTTCCTCTTTTATATTGTGCTGCCAGGCGCCCCTCACACATCACAGCCGCAGCGCGCTCGCACCTGCTACCTGTCGACACGTTTCTCTCACATTTGCACTCCTAATCGGAGCTCACTTGACAATGGAACTGCTTCCCTGCAAATGAGAGCAGAATTGAAAAGGTCTGCACCAATTTGCCATTAATTCCGAGGCCAGCTCGAGGGCCGCCCGAGACAGCCGGCTCTGATGACGGGGAGCTTCCCAGTAGAACAATTTACAGTAATTTATGTCCGTGGCTGCCTGAGGTGAGTCCTTGCTCCTCCTCCTCCTCCGATTTCCGTCTCCTCCGTCCCCGTTTCTCCCTCCTCCTCTGTTCCCCCTCCTTAGCGCCCTTGCTGCCTGTAAGAGAGGGCAGCACCGTCTGGCAGGCAGGCAGATAGCGTAGATGGGTGGATTCTTGCCTCTCGCC
>NW_023602655.1:0-11236 GCF_014898055.3 Talpa occidentalis
GAGTGGTGTTCCTGAATTGCAATTTATTAAAGACTTCAAAATAAAGGCTTTGTTTTCACTTGCACATGAAGTTCTAATTCAGAGCTGAATTATTCTTCAATCCAAGCAAAAGGATGAGGATAAGCATCACTCTAAATCCTGCCACTCAGCGATACTTACTGTTAACTTGTTATATATATATATATATATAATATATATATATATATATATATATATATATATCCTTCTGGCTTCTCTTTCTCTCAAACACATATATACACATATACATACATATGTACATATATGAATATAATTTTTCTGTAATTCCAATACCATTTATTAGTATACTCTCCCCACTGATTTGAAACGTTATTTAAAATGGGATCATATTCTATACATTGCAATCTTTGCTTTCTTACTTACTGGATTCATGTGCCCCTTCCCATGCAATTATAAAGCTTGTACAGCCTCCCCAAAGTGTGATCCAGGGATCAACAGACCAGCATTACTGGAGAGCTTGTTGGGACTGTGGAACCTGAGGCCCACCCCAGACCTATTCCTTTTAACAAGCTCACCCAAGTGATTCATGAGCACATAAAAGCTTGAGAAGTATGAATCTACAATATCCATTTTTTATGGTTGAAAGCATCCACTTGTATGATTGTGCCATGGGGCTAGAGTTTAATCATTTGATTCTAACAAGTGTTAGGAGAGTTCATCTATCTAAAAGACAAGGAGTCATTCTCCAGGAATTCAATCTCTCGGCCTTGGATAATAGAGATAATTCTTTTTGGGTGAGGTTGAGGGAAAACTAAAGTCTGAGCCTAAGACTACACTGGAGAGTTAATCTCGCAGTTGACTTTTCTCAGAATAGTTCTAAAAACTGTTTACTATGTTATGGTAACAGATGCTTCCAAACAAAGAAACAGGAAGCTGGTGCCTTCTCTGTCTGCCATTCAGCAGAGCTGAATGCTTTCCATTAAATTTGCCTGCAAACTTTGCTGAAGAACCCAGCAAGCAGCTATGAAAATTACAGAGCAGCTCCCAGGCACTTTAGCGGGTAATCAGCTGAAATTGAGCTGTTTTCCATAATCTCTGCTGATGATGCAAATGGAACCTTTAAAGCAAGTGGTTCCAAGTTACCAGACAACCTACAAACTGAGAAGGTCCCTGTGGTCCCCACTGTGGTATTCTACACCACAGAGTAATTGGTTCCAGCCGCAGGATCCACCAAACCGCCCTGCTCTAACAATTGGCCAGGTTAGGCATAGGGGTTCCACACTGGGGCCAATCATCTGGATAAATTAGCTGTCAAGAACTAAAAGAAGCAGTAGAGGAAAGGTTGAGCCTAAAATCTCTGATTTTCTCACACCAGAATGAGCTTTTCCTTGCAAGGTGCTCCCTTGTGTTGCCCAGGAAAGAAGACTCAGGATTAAAATACAGTGTGGACTTTAGGTCTAAATTGGCCTCAGACTGTAAGTACCTCAGGATGGTTAAGCAGAACAAAAGCAGATATAGGGATCAGTGATTCAGAAACACTACTTCCTCTCAAATTTTCTTGGTTCTTTTAAAAAAGTAAAAGGCCCAAAATGCTTTCCTTCATGCTGGGTCCCCACCCAGATTTAATACCTACCTCACTGCAGTTTCCACCTTTCCCCAAAGTGTAATCCTATGTGGCATATTACACAATGGAATACTACTCAGTAATCAAAAAGGTAAACATGCCATTCACAGCAACATGAATAGATCTGGAAGGGATTATGCTCAGTGAAATAAGTCAGAATGGTCTCACTTATAGGAGGGACATGGGGAAACCATACAAGGGATCAGAAAAAAAAAAGACAAAACTAGCAGTCAAACTATAAATCAGAGACACTCAGCAGGGGAGGGGGAGAGAGAGGGATCAAAATAGGAGGGAAGAAAGACAGTTCACGGGTATCTTGGTGGTGGTAATTTTATGGGGCAATACCTGAGAGGAGAAATCAAACATTGTACAAAAATGAGCAATGATGTAAAAATATATAAATAAAATTTAAAAAACAAAAACAATGTTGACATAAATTAAAAGTAATTTTTATGAAGATTTCAGAGCAAGTTGTTGGGAAAACAGGAGTAAAACACAGTTCTGCTCTATGGCAGGCGTAGGTCCTTGCCCAGCTGTATAATATTTTAATATATGTCGACATTGTTTCCTCATTATAAAATGGATGAATCAGATCAAATGATCCATAAGACCCTTTTTTGCTCTTGGAAGTAAAAAAAGGAGCCAACTTTCATTCATGTGATTTGGTTACAAGAATTGGGGAAATGAAAACTTCAGTCAAGTAAAACAATTCTTTTCAAGTTTTACAAATGAATAATGTAAACAGATTATAGGGGGGAAATATTTAAAATGCTTGAGAGAATACTTTCAAGTAATTTGAAGTCCTCGAAGAGCTTGGATTTAGATACAAAAAATTGATTGGCTCGTGGCAAACTATTCTTAACTACTCATTAATGCGTGCTGGAAACACTCTTTGCTTACATGGAACGCCTGTAGATTCTTGACAGCAATAAGGCTCTGTCTACAAAAAACAAAACAAAACAAAGTGTAATCCTAAACCAATCTATCAGGAATTTCCAAACCAGCACCATAGAGATAATCTGCATAAAATACCCTAACCCCAATCCCTTTTCCTGAGGGAAGATGGCTTTTACCTGGAAATAAACTTTTCTTTTGCTAATGAGCTTGGCCCACCCTCTTTCTGTCTGTAAATACTCTCCATTTTATATAACCCTTTGAAGTGTCTAGATGAGGTACTGCCCAGTTCATGAAGATTCATGAATCATTTAATAAGATCTATTAGATCTTTAAAATTAACTCAGCTGGATTGTTCGTTATTTCAACACTAGTAAATACTTTCATGGCTATAACTTTTTCATGAAATACCACTTTCACACACCACAGCATTTAACATCCAGTAATCTCCTTGTCATTAGCTTTAAAATGTTTTAGTTTTTTTTTTTTTTTAATTTGCCCTTTTATCCAAAAAAAAAGATGTTTAAAAATGTCAAGGTAGACAGACTCTCTTGCCTGTCCTTTTTTACACTTTATACTTTTGTTTATTTTTAATTAAATCTTCAAGTTACAATATTTATTATTTGGCAGCTCATTTTTAAAATTGATTTTCTGTGTTCTTAAACCACAAATCCAAATTGTCTCTCTTGCTTTAGAGGTTTCTCACTCCTCTCAGAATAAAATGTAAGCTCACAGGGCATCCTGGGAAGCCCTTCACAAGACACCCTCCAACCCTCCCACCATTTTATCTAATCCCAACCTCATACTCTTTGGTAATACAAAATTCCACTTAGTCTCATGAACATGCTGTGCTCAATCTTGCTTTAGGAGCTTAACATGTGCTACTTTCTCTTCAGGGAACATTTTTTTCATTTCTCACCACCTAATGTAGAATGCCCTCTTCTCAGTCCATTCAAAGTCCTGGTGCTCAGTGAATATATGTTGAATATTTATTGGTTTGACAAATGCATATATATGAAAAATTATGGAAAAAAATTATATAGATAAAACATTTTCTGCTATTGTATATTAAGAACTTAGTACTTTCTAGGCACTGTAATAAGTACATTATGTGTGCTATTGTAATAGTGTAATCCCCATAGAAAGGGAGGTTCCATGTTCCCTGCTCCACTCATTAAAGGTTGGAGCTGAGTGACTTGAGGGGAAGCTAAAAAGGATTTGTGAGAGAAGGCAGGGGCGGGGGAGAGGAGAGAAGACTAGCAGAAGATCTGAAGGAGGCACAGGGAGCAGAGAGACATGGGAAGAAGCTGTGCTTGCTTCTTGGCTTTGGACTTGTACCACAGATTTGGGGGACAAGAGACATCAAAAGAGACAGTAATATGGTGGGCCCATGGGGAGGCTGATGATGGCATCCTTTATCTTGAACTGTATTTTGATATTGCTCTTTTCCTTTCAGACTTGCCTGATCCCTTCTGCCCCTTTCCCTAACAAAAGTTGCCTTAGACTTGCAGCAAGCTTTTGGGCCTCAGTGGCCCTGCTTTGGGCCAAATCTGGCTGGTCATTTACACATGAGGAGATGAGTAACTATGGGTGTTTCATTGGTTAACTATTTAAACTATATTCTTTCTCTTCTCTATTGCACACTAATTGTATTAAGGTTCTTTCTTATTGAAGATTTTCACATTAAGAGTACGTTTTATCTTTATGCTACAGATGGCAGAACCCATTTAGAACAGGCAGATTTGGAGGTCCCAGGGTGCCCCTCAGCCTGCCCACTAACACTATTTATGTATAATGTGATGTTTTCAGCGGTTATCTTTAGGGGACATTTTCTTCTTTCAATTTTTAAAAATATTCCTAATTTAGAGATTTCCTTTATAAAAATCAGGGAAATAGTTATTTAACAGTGCTCTTTACATATGGAGGCCTTATAATATATACCATTATAAGATACATACAGGTCATGGCTATTCCCTGAAAAGTGGCTTGTGTAGAAGGCCCTAAGCTAGTGGGAACTAAGAATTTGTGTGACCTCTCTTTAACAACCTCAGCACTTCAGTCTATGGTTAATACTGAAGGCACCTGTTGTCTCTGTATGTGTGGCACTTCTTACTTGTTTCTGCAACCTGCAAGTGAAAGAATGCCCATAAACACAGCTGTTATTGCTTTGGGCATGACTAATCTGTCATTCTCTATAAAACTGAAGAAATCAGAATCATCCTCTGTGTGCTATAGGATCACCAGTGGAAAGTAATAAACCATCTAGTGAACAGCAACTGGTCCACTGAAAAACATTCTAGGGCTGTTCAACTTCTATTAAGTCTTAATTCATCCTATTATACCATATTTAAAAATCCAGCACATTAAAATCCCCAGTTTATGCTCATAATTCTCAGAATGCTCATTTTTTTGTTGTTAATGCACAATTGTTTGAACACTAAAAACTGATTTTCCAGGTTCACAGTAGAGCTTTTGTGAGCAAATGTATGTGCTTTTCATTTAAACATAAATAGCCCCACCTGGTTTTAAATGAAATCAGTGTTTATTGTACTAATAATTCACAGACATGAATAAAACTAACATAGGGTTAAACAAGATTTATTCCCCACCTTCAAATCCAATGTCTCTCCTTTTCTCCTCTTTCTATAAAGGATATTTTAAAATAAATTCTAGATTCATAAAAAACAAGGGTAAGCAAAATAGCTATATCTGCTGTAACCTGGTAAGCATGAACAACACCTGCTTAAACATTAAATGTGCCTGTATGTCAATTTCATATCACACTCAATACCTTTTCTTTAGGAAGTTGTAGAAAAGGTAGTACAGCATCTGGTATATTTGTTTGCTTTCATGAAAACCTTAGTATTCTAAATAATAAAGGTTCCATTGCAGCTATGATATTTATGACTAATCTTTGCAGTTTATAATAACAATATCTACCATTTTTAATTGATTCCTATATATCAGGCATACTCATCCTCACTACAATTATTGGGCAATTACTACCCCCATTCTAAGGAAGTGTAAATATGAGGGCTCATAGAATCAGTGCTGGAGAGGCTCAGGATGGATGATACCTACTGGGCATTTACTTTAAGCCAACCTTGTGCTAAGTACTCTAAAAGTTTCATATCATTTAATCATCACGAGCCCTATAAAAAAGATATTGAAAGCAAGAATCTAAAAGTGTCAAACTATTCCCAAGCAACTAAACTGAATTCCAGAACAAATTTCAATAAATAATATTTATTGGAATGCAAAAACACATAGCACCCAACAAGTAAAATTCAGAATATCTGGTGCCCACTCAAAAATGATCAAAGAACAGGAAAATATGATTTATAATACAGAGGGAAAAAGCTATCAGAACTGAAAAAAATATTAGAATTAGCAGACAATGAGAGGAGACCAGGTACCATAGCCACACATTACAGCATGTTTAAACCATTAGAAGCATAAAAAATATAAGGGAAGTCCAAATAGAACTTCTAGTGCTGAAAACTACACAGGGCCTATCTGAAATGAAAAATATACTGGATTAGATTAACAGCAGATTAAAAATTATAGAAGAAAAGGTTAGTGAACTTGAAGACATACCAATAAAAGCCATTCAAAATGAAACACACAAAGAAAAAAAAATTTTAAGAAATAAGAAGAGCACCAGAGAGCTGAAGGATAATTTCAAGAAGCCTAATATAAGTGTAATTGGAGTCCCTGGCAAACAGCAAAGAAGGCTAATATGAACTTTGTACTTTTTTTATTTAATTTTTTTTTAAGATTTATTTTATTTATTTACATAAAGATGTGGGGCCAGAGATGTGTGAGAGGATTCACCAGAGTCAGGATTCACCAGATCAGAACGGGCAGATCTACTGAAATACACTGCCAAGGTGAGCAGCAGCCAAGACAGGAAAGGTCTGCTGCATCAGCTAGCCCTGTGGGTTAGCTCCCTGACCGGGGATTGAATTTATGCCACCACTGTGGTATTACCAGCACCACTGCTGGTGACAGCTTGATAGCACTGAGACTTTAACCCTGAGCTACCAGGGAGACCCCTATTTGAAATTCTTTAAAAGGCAACTGACTAAGCCAAAAAAATTACAATGTATCATGGAGTTTATGTCCTATATAAAAGGAAACCATATAATAACAGCACAAGCTAGAGAGAAATAGAAGTAAACTATTTATAAGGTTCTTATACTCTAAGTGAAGTGTTATACCATCATTTGAAGGTTGATGGTAATAAATTAATGATGCACAGCATACACTCTGAAGAAACAAGGAGTTATAACTAATTAACCAACAAATGAGATAAAAGGGAATCATTAATAAGAAATACACAGTCTAAATGCAAGAAAGAGGAGAAAGGGCCAGGCACAAATTGTCAAAAGCAGAGAAGGGAGTAGAAGGTGGTAGCAGTTAGTGATGGTGTGTGTTACCAAATAGATGGGAAAGAAGCTGAAATGGGATTGCATGGAGTCAATCACTTAAGAACCAAGGTCAAAGAGTTTGGGAGTCAACAAGGGAGGGTCAGAACAATCCTCAGAAACAGGGGCTGCTGTAAAACCCCTGTAGCCCCAAAAGTTATACAGACAAGTGCAAAGCCTCCTGAGAGGCTCAGAAACTGTCATTATGATGGGTGACATTTACTATGCATTTACTTCATACCAACCTTGTGCTAAGTGCTCTAAATGTACCATCTCATTTAATTGTCAAAACTCCTATAAAGGGAAGCTGACTGCAGGGCCCATATTTGGAACCATTCAACTGCTACCAAAGAACCCCATGCCTCCCTGAGGTCAGGACATGTCCTTCTTAAATGTTAGTTCTTATACTGTTCTAAACAAAGAAGTGTGACTAATCCAAGAACCTCTATTAGCTGCTACAGCAATTTATTTTACAGATGCTGTGCTCTGCAGTGACGCCAGTACTATAATTGTCCTGTGGAAGAATAATCAATGCCAGCTGCTAGCAAAAGCAATGCATAATCTCTATGGAGTAAATGGAAAGCCCCAATGAATCCACATGGAAGAAAGTTCAAGGAAATCTTTTTAGTGTTTAAAAATAAGGCCAGATCAGGAAAAATGGGAAAAGTAGACTCATGGTCTAAGAAGGTCTTTGTCGTAACATCCTTAAAAATCTCATCTTTGAGGATTCACTACATCCACTTTGAGGATACACTGGAAAAATGACATTCATACTCATATGTGCTTCCAAATCTGATCTGCTTTCACTTGAAAGTGTAGAAATACTGTATTTAACAAAATTAAATATCAAGTTGAATAGTTTTGACCTCAGGATTTTTTTTTTTCACTAGCTTCTCTCACTTTTCAGTGTTCATTTTTTGTACCCTTTCCCTTTTAAAAAAGATCTCCTACCACCCACAAACTTGTTCTCCAATATTCCCAAGGGTCCAAGATAATATCCATAAATGCTTGCCTGCATTTTAGTTCTTCTAAACCAATGCCTTAGAGGCCCTAGAAGCCAAGCCTGAAGCAAGGATTCTTGTAGCTGTTACTTACTGGAGGAAGGGCTTTCCACTGCGAGTGAGACAAGCAAGGTGAGGCAGAGAAAGATGCTAAGCAAGTATGTGTCACATCAGCTGGACTCTGGCTACAACCTAATCCCAGAGATCTGAGCACACTAGTATGGGATGCTGCAAAATTAACCAGAGTCAGCCTCCTTTAGTGGCTGTGGGCCCAACCTTCTGTTCCCCATGTTAGTTCTTAGCTGTGTGCTAAGAAGCAGGGCATGAGGTGGAGAATTACTTTCCAGGTGAGCAACCTGTATTTGACCTGGGGCAATTCTCCCAAGAAAGACTCAGCTCTGTTTTGACTGCTTTCCATTTTCACAATTTTGTTAGTTTTGTGCTTTGTTCACAGATAGGACTTCATACTTTCTATCACCCTATTTCAGCTACTTAAAAAGATGGAAATTTTCCTTTAGTGACTCAAGAATATAGTATTTCTCAATAATCTGTTAAACTACTTACTTTGGCTGTTTTCTTTTTTATCTCTGTTTTAAAAACTTGTAGAGAGAGCCACCAAATGATTCCTGACTTCAAAGAATATATATATAATAAATAATATATATATTCTTTTTTTATTTTGTACTAGTTTTTTATTTTGTACTATGTCTCTCACCTCAAAGGCATAATTTGTTCTGCATCCTCTAATTTTGACACCAATGTAAAAGAATCCTGTTTGTGGAGATGGCAAAGAGATGGTAGTCATTAAATCTGAAGCTTTACCTTTCTCTATTTGAGATAGGAATAAAACTGATTTTCTTCTAGCACCTAAACAGCACATGCTTCAAGTGCAGAGGATGAAAGGCTTGAAGAAGAATGGAAAGGACAATGAGTTATCTAGGTACAGGAAAATACCCCCCCTATGTATGCAGTAGGGACTTATTTGAATTTTCGGTTAGGAAACAAAATTAAAGACCAAGTTGAATATTTTTGACCTTTAAGCTAACTCAGCATGTAGCATCCAGCAAATAAAGAGGTTTAGAGTATGAACTTTAGTGCCTGAAAGTTCTGGATTCAAATGCTAGTCTTTCAACTCTCAAGGCTATATGTGACCCACTGTGTGATCCTGAGAAAACTATCTAATCTCAGAACTTATTCTTCATCTGGAAAATGACGATGATGATGATAATAAGAAATACCTCAGTAGGTTAATTTAATATTAAGTGACAACAAATATCTAGGAAGCTAACAAAGTGCTTATTATTAAGTAAGTCTATTTTTTTTTTACTTTGGTTGCAAATAATTTGGTTGTAAATACCTTATTTGGGTTATATTAGTCAGAGTTCTCAGAGAGAAACAGAACAAAGATATAATTTCTACATATACATATATACAGATATATATAATATATACACATGTATAGTGTGTATATATATATTTATTTATGAGAATTTGGATATATGATTTATGAAGGCCAATGATCTGCTGTCTACCAGTTGAAGACCCAGAAGAGCCAGTGGCATAATCCATCTAAGTCCATAGGTCTGAGAACCAGTTGCAATTCCCAGTTCAAGGGCATGAGAAGATGAAATGAGATGGAGTTGAAGCAGCAAGCTGAGAAAAAAGGGGTGAATTCCCCATTCCACCATCTTTGTTCTATTTAGGCGTTAGTGGATTGAGACTTAACCATATTAGGAATAGCAATTTGCTCTACTAAATCTACAAATTTAAATGCTTGTCTCATCTGGAAATATTCACACAGACACCCAGAAATAACACCCAATTTAGTCTAGGCACCCTGTAGCTAATCAATCTGGTACATAAAATTAACTATCACATGGGTTTAGTGTTAAAAGTAGACATTTAATATTAGACTACACAAGTGGCTCACAGAACCCAAGAAGAATATAATCAGTCTCAGGAAGAAACTAGAAACATTGTGTTAGTTCAGATTTCTGAGAATCAGATGCCAATGTGTAACTAGTTGTGTAAGAGTATAATGGAGGAAATGACCATAAGAGAATTAGGGAGATGACTGGAAAGGCCTATCTTGATCCATGTCTGACAGGTGTGCAGAAGAGGAGGAAGAAAAAGAGTTAAGCAAAATAGAGTTTTGGACAGCAGAGGAGCCCAAAAATCTCTCAGGCAGGCTGAATCTTTCAACTAAAGTTTCTACATTCAGGAGTGCTGTGTCTTACAGCAATACGTTTACATTTCAGCCCTGCTGTTGATAGTCATTGTTGAGGGCAGCCCATGGCGATGGATCCAAGGGGTCACAGGCTGAAGACATAAGCCATTTTGATTTGCATATTGAGAGGTCTGGGGAGATTGTTTTCATGATGGCCAAACCAGGAGACAAAGCTGACCCATATGGCGCAGCAGACCTCTCCTGTCTTGCCCACTAATCCCTTCAGCAGTGTATTTCAGTAGATCTGCCTGTTCTACTGAAATACAGTGTATTTCAGTATATTTTCAGTAGATCTGCCTGTTCTACTCCCCACTGATGAATCACCTCCCTGCACTCTGGCCTATTCACCAGTTCTTCCATGCAAAGAAAAGAAAAAGCAGCCTGAGTGTCCTCCTTTCTGAAGTCTGGAGAACTTTCTGTTCTTTTCTGTGTTTTCTTCCTTCCTCTCTCTTCAAACTGACTACTCTTCTCTTCCATGCTACAGAAAAAGCAGGGACCTCCCCATCAGTTCCCATACTTCTATGAATTGGGTCCAGCTACCCAAAAAAGCTACCCTTCTGTCTCAATTCCCAATTTCACAGAAAGAAGCTAACTGGTCATGTTTACCCTGGACTAGCCAACCATCTGTGCTCAGGGAGAACAAGGCCATATCCATTATCATGAAGACAGGGGAAAGAGTAATTTCCAGAAATACAAGACTTAGGGCAGAGACTGATACTAAACAGACAACCCAAAATATCCAACAAAGGTATTGGCATTCCTTATGGTATCATTCTAAAAGTACTTCTCTATGCAAAGAGTGTAACATTATAGACTTGTGTAATAACGTACAAAAAAAAAAAAACCTTCTCATATTCCTAATGTCCCCCAGGGGGGGGGCACCAGAATGAGAACCACTAACAGGATGTGTTGGATATTTTCCCTCTCTGTTTACTTAGTGCAGTCATTCTCAGCTTGGGGAGATTTCAAAGCCTCTGAAGGTGGCTGAGTACCACCTTCAGAGATTCTGATATATTAGTTTAAACCACATGATAGTCACGAGGATTTTAAAACTGCCCCTGGTGATTCTAAAATGTAGTTGAGG
>NW_023602656.1:0-11203 GCF_014898055.3 Talpa occidentalis
TCTGCAAAGAGCTGATGAGACTCAACAACAACAAAGAAAATAATCCAGTCAAAAAATGGGCAGAAGAGCTTAAAAGAAACTTCTCTGAAGAGGAAATGCAAATGGCCAACAGGCATATGAAAAAATGTTCAACATCACTTGTCATCAGGGAAATGCAAATCAAAACTACCATGAGATACCATCTTACACCAGTGAGAATGGCACATATTAAAAAAACTAGCAACAACAAATGTTGGCGAGGGTGTGGAGAAAAAGGAACTCTTCTGCACTGTTGGTGGGAGTGCAAACTGGTCCAACCACTGTGGAAAGCTGTGTGGAGATTTCTGGACCTACTAAACATAGAGCTTCCATATGACCAGCAATTCCACTCCTAGGTATTTACCCAAAGGACACAGAAACATCAATTCCAAAGAACACCTGCACCCCTATGTTTATAGCAGCACTGTTTACAATAGCTAAGCTTTGGAAACAACCCAAATGCCCAAAAATAGATGACTGGATCAAGAAGATGTGGTACATATATACCATGGAATATTACTCAGCATTCAAAAAAGATAAACACATGCAATTTGCTGCAACATGGATGGCGCTGGAAGGGATCATGCTCAGCGAAATAAGCCAAAAAGAAAAAGAAAAATACCGGATGGTCTCACTCATAGCAGGAATCTAGAAAACTTAAATAATGGACCAGGAAAATGAATAACTATAAGAAAGTGAAAATCAAAATCAACAAAAACTATGAACCAGAGACACTTTTAGGGGGCGGGGCGGGAGGGGAGGGATTGGGGTCAGAATGGGGGGCTGCAATTGTATGGGGAATATAACAATAAAATTTATAAAAAAAAAAAAAAATAGAACCTCAGTAGAATTATGTCTTGGAATCAGAATTTTCAAATGTCTGCAGGTAATTCTTATGCCCTATCCTTTGGGACCCATTGTGTTTTTATACTTTGTTTACATTATTTCTAAGGAATTGTGCAAGTAGGAAGAAAATGTGGAAATGTTTGTTAACTAATGAAAGACCTTCAAGACATATAATGATCTCTAAGAGACAGGTTTTCAAATAACTCAATAATGTTGGTTATCATTTGAAAGAGAAAATTTGAAGCTTCATAATGATGCTGTGTCCTTGAACCCTGGATGGTGTACCAGCATACCTGCAGGCAGGTAGCTGAAGAAATACATGCTTACTTCAGTCTCTCTTTGAGGCCAATCTGTGTCACAATACTTGGAAGGACTTGAAGCAGTTCTTAATGCATTTCAGAGAATAGATGCTGTAAGTTTATAAACAGGAGAATCCCCATGGGATAGGGTGGTCAGGGGAGAGTAAGTAGTTATAATAATAGCAACCCTTTACTGAGCACTTATTTTGAGCCAAGAACTATGCTAAATGCATTAACCACATTTAACTCATAAATGCTCAGAGTGGGTCTATCACATGGGAATTTGTTTTAGTCAGGAGAGGCTGGATATGATGAGATAGCAAAAGATCTCAAAATAGCAGTGGCTTAAATCAACTAAGGTTTATTTCTTGCTCATACCTCATGTCCATTTTAGGTTTGGCAGGGTACACCTATCCATGTCATTCACACTCAAGGGCATTGGCTGATGAAGTCCCCACCATCTGGAATGTAACTAGTTGCCAAAGCTGGGAGAAGGAAAGACAGAGAACAGTGCATCAGCTGTTATGTGTCTGCCCTGAAGTGACCTGCCTCACTTCCACTCTTTGGCCAAGGCCATTCACATAATCAAGTGGAACTTAATGAGTTCAAGAAACAAAATTTTCTCAAATGATGAGAATCACAAAACTGGAAATAGGTGTGCTATCCTAGTAGTTACCACAGTACTGTATTGTTATCCCTTATTTTTAATGAAGGAACTGACCAACCATCAGAATGGGCTAACATTTAAGAAATCTGCTAATACCAAGTGCTGACAAGGATACAGAGCAATTAAATTTTTGTGCATTGCTGGTAGAAATGCAAAATGGTAGGCACCTTGAAAAATAGCTTAGCAGTTCCCTTTAAAGGTAAATATATTCTTACCTATGAACCAGCAATCCTTTCCTGGTTTTTCAGCCGAGAGCATTGATTCCCAACTGAAGGTTACTTTGCTCCCCCAAGGACATTTGGCAATGTGAGGAGACATTTCGATTGGCACATTGGTTTAGTAGATGCTGCTGGTATCTTATAAGTAGATCCAGTGAAGCCACTAAACATCCTGCAGTGGATGGGATAACCTCTTACATCAAAGAACCATCTCACTTAAAATGATGCTTAATAGATAATCGTGTGGCTATTGAAAAAATCTGTATTAAGGAAATGAAACTGTGTGGGTACATAAAAACATATACATAAATATTTATTGAGCATTATCCACCCTAACTAAAAACAACCTAATGCCCTTCAGTGGGTAAGTGAATAAACAAACTGTGATTATACTCATCCAATGGAATACTACTCAGCAATACAAAGAACAAGCCATTGGTGTCTGCAACAAGCTTGATGAATTGCAAATGTATCATACTAAGCAAAAGAAACCAGTTTCAGAAAGTTACTCACTATATAGGATTCCATCTATATGACATTCTGGAAGAGACAAGACTATAGGATGGTGAAGTGATTGGTGATTTCTGGAGGAGCAAGTGCCAGAGAGTGGAGTAAAAACTTTGAATGCAAACTTTGAATGCAGGAGGGAAACATCAGAGATAACAGAATTGTTATTAAGCCTGAATTGGGGGGTGGTCATATTCATCTGCACATGTTGGGACATCTTGAACTACCCACTCCCCACCAACAGCTAAGTTTTATTTTATGCACATCACTTTTTAAATTTGAAAAAAATATATAAAAATAGGTTTAAAAAAAACACAGAGGAACAGAGCCTGAGACTTGTCTATGATACAGAGCTTGAAATGACAGAGAAGAGAGTTAAACCACCCAGATCCATATGTAAAATGCCTGTACATCAAGCTCCCTGCACAGGGAAGGACAGTGAGGTCTGAGCAGAGCTTAAGTGACTGTCAGGATTAAAGGTGTGTGTTGCTTATTTGTCTTGACTGTGAAAGTACTTACTCATGGTATCTTGCATGCACATTTAAGAATACCATGGCTTTCTGTCTATAAACACAAATCCAGATGCAGAATAAAACCATCCCCTACTCCCCCTCCCCATGAAGAATGCCCAAGGGTCAGTGTGGAGACAAGTCATGAAGCAGAAAGACTCAGTTCAAGATGCAATACCCTTAGGGCAAGCAGGCATTTTCTAGGAGAGATAAAAGCAGATACTGAATTTCATGTTCTAGACACATAACACAAGGCTTTGTGTTGTAACTCTAGCAATTTTTAGTCTAATAGTGATTGGTTGCCTGAGGTGCCAGAAACAAAACTAGGAGGAGCTGAGTATCAGTGTTTTCAGTACATTTTACATTAGGAACAAGGTTAATATAATACACCATGTTAATAATGAGGTCATAGACAAGAACCTCACTCTCTCTCATATAGCCTTCTTGGTGCATGTGGTCAGAGGGTATTCTAATCAGCTCTGCTCGACTCCTAACATTTTAATCACTGAAACAATTACTTTTGCCTAGGAAACAAGTTGGAAAGACCTTGAATAAAAGAGCAGAGAACTAGTTTTGGATAATTTCCCCCTTAATAATAACTTGCAAAGTAGAAGCTCATAGAGCAATTTTTAAAAATGGAATTAATGAGCTAACCTTGGGCTTGGAGTCTACCTCCACTAGAAATGGCCATAAATAAACTCAAAACTGATTCTTGGATCCCATGGAAAACTTTCCCTAACAATACCATCTTCTCTCCTTTTCTTGAAGAAATGACCTTCCTTAACCGTACCATGCAGTTCCATCGTGAAGGGCACTACCTTGTAACACTGTCTAGCATCCTTGAAAGATTTATATTTATGAAAATGGACTTAGAGCAGTGGTGTGGCTTTCTTGGGAATTAATACATATTTCCCCTACACTCCACGCAGAAAGATCACAAAACAAATGTGGCTTATTATAAGCCCTTGGAAGCAGGGTCTTTTCCTTTTTTAAAGAAAAAAGGATTGATGAGTATAGCAAAAGGGGGGAATTCCCATTTATTAAAAATCAGTTACATTCCAGGCACAAGATGTTGCAAGATCTTTGTCCTGTGTACCTAGGAAATTCTCCCCAAACCCTGTTTATCAGTCAGGGTTCAATTGCAAATACCTCTTTGGTCATTTTAGACTGAAAGTTATTTAATGTAATTTGTAACATAATTGAAAGAGCTGAGAGAGGAAGTGAAAGGGAGGGAGAAAGGAAAGGAAGAAGACAGAGAGGAAGAGCTCTTTGCCTGCCCATCATTCATTATTTGGCCTAAAGATTGGGAGTATGCCCTTTTCCCTCATGATCTGAGATTTAAAACACGGTTTTAGAGGAAGGCAAAGAATTCCTTTAGAAGACCTTGGAGTTACATGCCTGAGAACCTTCTTTTCTGTATTTCCAATTTATGGTTCATCCTTTCTGGGTCCACACATGTTCCCCAGGAGAAGTACTCACCAGAGAGGTTGTTGTTGGCAAAGCCATTGATCAGAAGCTAAAGCACTGTTTCAGCCAATGTACCAGTGCCTCCCTCACAGCAAATGCTTCTGGGATGCAAACCCCTTAATCACTTTGTGTTTCTCCGAGCGTGTCAATAAGTGCTCATATATAATATATGTATGCTTACAGCATATATAATATATGTGGCTATATGTGGTGTTTGGCATTCCATGCCTGAAAGAACAGCTGATTTATTTCATAGCTTTTATGGACTGTTTTATTATTCTTGACATCACATCCATTCTCTTTGCATGCATATTTTATATCACCTTGATGGACTTATTTGATTTGACCAGTGTTTTGATGACAGTACCACCATAGGAGGTGCACATTAACCGACACAAATCACTCTGTCAAGTCACTTCAGGGTGTGATCCTGCCCTCAGGTGATTTGTGGACTGTCAGTTCTTCCATGATAGGCAAAATAGCATAGCATGCCCTATAAAGCTGTGGCTCAAGAAAAGCTATGATGATTTCTGGATCAGAAGAGCAATCGCCTAGGAGGGGTTACCAACTGTAAGTATAGAGTCATTGAGAGAAGTATATTATTACCTTCAATCCATGTAATTCTTTTCTTCTGACTTTCATCTGCCTTCTGAGTACAAGACAGAGTATAGTGACTGTAGGTCAG
Source organism: Talpa occidentalis (assembly GCF_014898055.3). Taxonomy (NCBI): domain Eukaryota; kingdom Metazoa; phylum Chordata; class Mammalia; order Eulipotyphla; family Talpidae; genus Talpa; species Talpa occidentalis. Next base: position 5,217 of record NW_023602656.1, read on the forward strand.
ATTCTTGCATCCTAAAAGGTCATGCTGTAGTTGATTGTTCTTAATAAATGCTAATTAAAGAATGAGTTTGGTAGGAAAATTCAAGGCTTGATTTTGGATAATTCTTGACCTCTTCTCCCTTCTCAGTCTTGAGTAAGCCAGACCCAAATTCCAATATCCTCTTCTTTGCTCTTTATCTGACTATGGAAAATTATCTCATATATGGTACAAAGAACACTTCTTTTTAGTGTTGTAATTTCCCATTCTTCTCACCATGGTGTCACTGCAGATGATCTTTCCTGGCTTTGTTTACAAACATCTTCAGGGTAGTGACAGTCTATGAAAGTTTGCCTGATATCCAGGGTAACTTGTCTTATCAGATCAGTGTTTATGCTGGATTGCAGGATATGAAATAATGTTAATTTGTAAACCTTACTTAGCATGTATGTTATTGTAGCACACTGGTGGCAGTCTAGCAGGTGGTAGTCATTTAACAAGACTGGGGATCTGCCTTTGAAATCTCTACAGCCCCAGCATGTGTCAGAATCAACAATGGGGCCTTGAAGCCGCCACATCCCTAGGTAAGGGAGTCTGGCTAAAGGTCTGAAGTGCACGCTAATCCTCAAGGAGCCCTGCTTGAGGCTCCTTTGACTTGCTAAGAATGTTAACATGGATTCTACTGGACATTTCTATAAAGTACTATGGGATACCAAAGAAAGCAGTGACAAACTCCATCTGGAGTAGTTGAGGCCATTGTTCCCAAAGATTTAACAACCAAACTCTTTGACTTCCACTTAGATTTGCCAGATCAGCTGCTTTCTCGCCTTCCTGCAACAAATAACTCTTTCCAGGGTCCTGAAACTGGCCTACTATATGACCATCCTATGAAATGATATCAAGGATCTGGAAGACAGACTCCTGTTTAAGTTCCAGATGAATTTTTATTGTTTTCTGATGATCTTAATAATGATGATACCTGAGGACTTCACCAGTAAATTCACACATAAGGAAACTGAGGCCCACAAGACCTAGTAACTCAACCTGGATCACAAATTATGCTCCCAGCAGGACCAAGACCAGAGCTCAGGGTTCCTGATCTTGCTCGAATCGATTCTCTGCATGACATTGGATTCCCTCTGATCTCCTTTCTCTGCCTTCAGACACTGTGCCTGTTTATCCAAAATGGCTTATGATTGGGTTTGTGGTTGTCAAAGGGATACACATGAGATTTCAGTGTTTTGAACTGAGATTTTCACAACCTCAATACAGATGAACTGCTAGACCTTAAGATTCTTTTATGCCTAAACTTAATACACAAACAACAGCCTCCTTTTCCATTATAATTTCTTTGTAACTTTTTCCCTTTGTATCTTATGTCTAATAACTATTTCAATTATCAAAGTCATCCTCTATCGATATATTTTGAATGTTTTCAGAAGTGGGTAAGTCTTCTCTGAAGTACTAGGTTCCTTTAAAACTGATTACTATAACTGAGATTAGCCTTTATCTTAAATTTCAGTTTTAAACATGTATGTATATCACCTTTTCTAAAACTTTTTGTAAGGAGACTTAAGCTTCATCACTACCTTGGAATCCCTTCCTGTGATATATCTTTTTGAGAGTGATCATCAGTGTGCAGCATCAACCCTCTTGGGCAAGAACTGAGAAGGACAAGCAACTGTATAGACAGTCACATCCAACATAGTTTCCCATGGGTGGTGCTAGTGAGAGACAAGGGTCAAGCACAAGACGTCAAAATACCAGGTGGTCAGTTAAGCAGGGATCCACCAGGAAGGAAAAAAAAAGATGAAACAACTCTTTCATAAATTTGAGAAGTGGCTAAATCAAGGCTACATATCTGTGGAATGTACTACAAGGGAGGTCAGAAGATATGAGGCATATCAACAAAGGCCAGGCAGGGTTGGGCAGGGTTCATCCTGTGGAATTAAGTCAGCTCAGGACTAAGTTTTGTCACCTTACCCACCAAGTGCCTTGTGCTAGGGAGTTGGCACCCTCCTACCTGGAGGGGGGAGGGCAAGCTTAAAGCTGTAAGCACCTTCCGAGCACTAGGTCAGTTCCTTCCAGAAGGAGTACTGCAATCATGCATTTATAACCCATCAGCAGTAAAAATAATTTGAGCATAATGAAAAAAAGTAGAAGAGATTCTAGTGCTTTGTGTAAAAAAAAACCTTTAAATTCCCATTTCATTAAAAATTCTTCTCTGCAGCTGGTAGCAGAGATTACCGTGGTTCACCATCTGTGCAGATTAATGTTTACTAAAAAAGAGAGAGAAAGGGAGAAAGAGCAACAGATAAGATGAATGGTTTCCAGATACAACAGAAGCCAAAGTAGAATATCCGTGACTTTTGATAAAATTTTGCATCTTACACCTGCTTTATTTGAATCTTCATAGGCTTGTTTAAGGAAACTCAGATTTATTTATTTTTAAAAGACTGAATAATGTAAAAATTGGATCATCATCAAACTGTTAGGATTTACAGTTATGCAAGATTCACATTGGGAGCTTGTAGAATTTGTTGGAAGTAATTAAGTACCTTTGGCACTTCCCTTTTATATTTCCCTTTCTGGGAAGATTTTCCCTGGTACTTGCAACTTGGGTTCACAAGGCAGAACCTCAAATTCTGCCTTGGGGGAAACCACAGACTGCCAGGTGCCTTAGGTCTGAATCTGATCAGTTACAAAAGACAACTTGTCCATCCATCAGCTGACTCAGCTTCACTGGAGGGTTCCCTTTCAATAACTGGAGTTTCTGGTGAGCTATTAAAATAATATACATGAAGTCCTCACTTACCATCGTCAGTAGTTCTTAGAATGTGACTTGAAACAAAAGCAGATTCTCAGATTAGTCACTTCAGCGTTGGCTAAGATTGTTTTTGTTTGTTTTCTCCTCCGCTTACAGCACAGGGCTATGAAATAAAATAAGGTATTCTAGGTTATAACAGTTATAAGTCAACTGTTTTAGTTAGATTTTTCTTTTTTGTTTTTTTTTTTTGAATACTTGACATATGAGGAACACAAACTTTGTTTCACTTGTGTATCTCTATTAACCTTGCATTCACCTAGGTTGTAAACACTATTGGCATTCCCATTTCTTTGTAGAGGAAACTGAGACTCAGTATGCATGTCCAAAAAACAAATGCATGTTAAAATTGATCTTTGAAATCAGATCTGTCTCCTTGTAAAGCCCATGCTTGCTCTTAACCATTACACACTACAGTCTTATTCAATAGTTAGGTTATTTCCAATTCTATCTGGGTGCTTTTAGATCCAATTTTAATATTGGGAATCTCATTTCCTTGAAAATCATGCTTTTTCCTCTCAATATGCCACGAGTCATCATTACCGGGAGCAGAGAGCATCTTACTTACTGCAATTACACTTGCTAATCAATTCTGTATCGCTGCCCAGTGTTATAAATGTCTAGTTACCTATATTCTATTGACATGTGGCCTCATTTCTTACTGAAATGGGCAGTAGTCTCAATGTTAGAGGCTCTCTTTCTAATAGCACAGGGGAGCCAAGGAAATAAGTCAATCTTATTGCCAACAAAACAGAAATAAACCATTGTAGTCATTTCTCATCCTGGAGATTCATCAGCTGAGTACAGTCCAGGTATTTCTGACTTTTAACTTCTCGATCAGAGAGACTATTTCTGAGGAGCTGTGCTTCCTATCCACATTTTCAAATTCTCTTCAATTTTTCCATTATCTAACTTTCATTAAGATATATTCAGTATCTCTTCATGGGACTTAAAGACCATTAAGTGGGGCTACATTTCTTCTAAGCTTTAAAAAATACACCTGCCAAATAACCATGTGGCTGTGTCAGAGTCACATCCCCTGAGACCCATCCCATGGCTGGCCATTCAGATGACAGGGATTGAGAAATAAATGAGCCAAAGAGGGTGTTCTCTCATTGCTTCTACAAGAGAAGCTCAGGATCATGAAGTCCGGGGTTCCCAAGGGTCAATCCAGTTGAGGCCAGCGATGCTCATGTTAGGACTGTTAGGAAGCAATAAAGTATTAGCTTACTTGTTTATCTATGCTCTAGGTCCAGAGGAGCCTCTTGGTAGGATATGCTGAAAGCACAGTCACATCTTGTAGGAAAGACCCACAAGAGCCAGATAAGGAGGACACAGGAAAGAACTGGAGTAATGGTGGGGGAATAACCATGACATGGTGGGAAGAGAAGGGTGGTCATCTGGAGATGCTGTCATATGAGCTCCTTGAATTATGCGGACGGTGTACCAGTCTTGGGCTTCTCTGCCTGCTAGAGGGGGGCTCCTGATTTAGTGCCTCGTGGGAGATTTACTGGCTCAAATCAGAGGAGGTTTCTTTAACCAGATGGAATCAGCTTAGGATTAAGGACAGTTGAGTTGGGTTTATCGAGTACAGTCAAAAACCAGCAGGATGTGACATTGAATTTTGAAACTTTGCCTTTTGTTCACTGGTAGTAGTCTATTCTTCTAGTTTTGCTCTTTTGATCTCTCTTGCCATTAAGTCTCCAGGGCAGAGTCAACATGGAGATGAGGGCAGCCAGACTTCTCCACTGCAGCATTTTCATATTCATCCTCTCCAGCCTTGCAGACCAGGGTTGTTTCTTATGCACAGATTGATCCAGCTTAGTCTTTCAGTGCCTGCATCGCAGTGTATGACCACTAGGGCTCGGTATTTCCTGCCCACTCTAGAAGGATGATCTTGTCATTAGCACATCTTAATAAAAATGGTTATTAGCAGAGGGGAATCTTAGACCATAGGGAGGGAGTGGAGAAGTCCCTGTTTAGTAAATTCATTCATTCAATAAATTTTCCATAAACATTTTCTTCATTCCAGGCATAAATTTAATAACTGGACATAAAGAATGAGTGAAAACAGAAAAAAAGGGCCTCCCCAGTGGCGCAGCAGTTGAGAACTGAGCTGAAAAACTGCCCACAACCTCTGCTGCATCGGTTAGATCCCCGGCCGCTGGCGAGGGTCCCACATGGCGCGACAGACCTCTCCTGCCAAGCCCGCTGCTCCCCTCAGCAGTGTACTTGGTCAGTCTGCCTGTTCTGCTCCCCGCTCTGGCTCTGGTGAATTCTCTCACCCTCCGGTGCTTCTGACTGTACACAGTGCTTGTATAAATAAATAAATAAATCTTAAAAAAAAAAAAAAACAGGGCCTCCCCGGTGGCGCAGTGGTTGAGCACTGGGTTGTGAAGCTGCCCGCAGCCTCTGCAGCACCGGTTCGATCCCCGGCTGCTCCCCGGCCACTAGAGGAGGGTCCCGCATGGCGCGCAGACCTCTCCTGCCACCACTGCTCCCCTCAGCAGTGTGCTTGCTCCCCTTAGCAGTGTACTTGGGTCCTTCTGCCTGCTCTGCTCCCCGCTCTGGCTCTGTTGAATTCTCTCACCCTCCCGCGTTTCTGACTGTACCCAGTGCTTGTATAAATAAATAAATAAATAAATAAATAAATAAATAAATAAATAAATAAATAAATAAATAACTTAAAAAAAAAAAAACAGAGAGAAAGTCATGCCTTCATGGAGCATACAGTCTAGTGAGAAGAGACAAGCAAGCAGATAGGCAGGTTCTGGTGTATGCAGATGGTGACTGTCATGGAGAAAAATAAAGCTTGGAGTTGAGGTGAGCAGGGAAATAAGTGAGATATTTTAGGAAGTGATGTAGGGGTCCTCTGGGTTTTCTATTCAGTAGAAAGAACTAAGAGGGAAAAACTTCTGTCCAACTTCATCTCCTTGCCTCCTCGATACTGTGTTTCTCAGGCCAAGAAAATGTGCCTTCTTAAGAACTGGCACCCCAACACAACATCTGACACACACTAGGTACTCAATAATTGTTTGTTGAACCAAGCTATACTCCTCAGACCTCTCTCAAGAGCTAATGTGCCCCTTGACACCTGGAATATCAGTTTGCTTTAACAGCTCCACCCGCAAGCCTTAGCTTGACAGGCAGTAAGCACCGAGCCTGCAGGTTGCTTATTGATTTGACT
>NW_023602658.1:0-11202 GCF_014898055.3 Talpa occidentalis
AAAACTTCCTTGAGGGCCTCCCTGGTGGTGCAGGGGTTAAGACGCAACCTATGAAGCTATCCGCAGCCTCTGCAGCATGAGTTTTATCCTGGGCTGGCCAGAGAGCAACCCACATGGAGAATCAGACCTCTCCTGACTCGCCTACTGCTCCCCTCAGCAGTGTGTTTCAGTCAGTCTGCCTGTTCTGCTTCCCACTCTGTCTCTGGTAAATCCTCTCATTTCCCTCACCTCTGGCCTATGCCCCAGTTCTTGCATGCATAAATAAATAAATCTTAAAAAAAAAAAACTTCCTTGAGAAGTCCAGAATTATTCCATATTTCTATGTAATACTTACATAGAAATGTTTATTATTTTACTTTCTGCTACGGATGTTAAAGACCTCTCTTCTTTAATCATTTCAAATACTCTGAAACTTTCACACAATAACAGGAACCATGAAAACAATGGATGGTGAGAAAATTAATTTTCTAAAATTGTACCAACTGGTATGAAAAACTAATAGTAAGCTTCTAATAAGCCTTGCTTCAAGATGCACTGCATTCCATGAAAGGTTAATTTACTGGAAATTTTAAAATGAACAAGCCACTAGACTGTTTCTAATGCAGTAAAATAAAAAGTGATTCTGATCATTTTTCTTAGTCTTAAATGCAACAGCAAACACTTTGCTTAACTAGTTCTGAACCCTGGCACCGACCACTTTCTGGCTGTATGAACAGGTACAAATCATTTATCTCCCTGCACCTCAGTATCCCCATCTGTAAAACAGGGATAAGTGTGCCCACAGGACTGCTGCCAGGAGGCAGGAGGAAACGAAGAAGTCAGGCACCCCTGGAGAGCTCTGTGTATGTTTGCTGTACTCCTGGGTCCAGGGCCTGTGGGAAGCAGCTTCTCATACTCTCATCAGCCGGATTCTGGCCTGCATCTCCGTAGGGTCCACCTTATCTCGTGAATTCCTCTTTTGGTTCGGCCTCAACAAGCTGGGCTTGGAATGCAACCCTAGAGCACAGGGAAGAGCAGGGAGAGAGTGAGAGCAGTGGTAGGCCTGGAGTCAGGTCCCAGGGGACACACCATCCACAAGATGACACAGGCCCCAATGCCAACCACTCATGGCTACTCATGTGTCACACCGAGCAGAGGTTGAAACACAACCATCATCACCAAGCTCCTGGGCCTCACTCTGGGCCAATAGGAGGGACAGAGAAGCCCTGGGGAAAGCAAGGGCTGTGGGGATGAGAAGAGGCAAGGAAAAGGGGAGCAGAGCCAGGCACCCCCAGTATCAACTCATCCAGAGCAGGAATATCCACGTTTCTTGTCTTGCCAGTGGCTGGTGCAATGTGGAACAGCAAGACCAGAGTGTGGCAGGCCTGAGTTCAGATCCCTGCTCTCCCCGCACCTGATCAGTGGCAAGGGTAGATGGGATAGGGCTCAAGAGCAAGAACTATGAGCCAGACAGCCTGGGTCTGAACCTAGGCTCTGCCTTCTACTAGCTGGATAACCATGGGCAGATCACATGACCGCTCTGTCCCTCATAAAAGCTGTGGTCCTGCCAGAATTGGACAATATGGAAATAATTCTTTTTTTTAAAGATTTATTTATGCATACAAGAACTGGGGCACAGGCCAGAGGTACAGCGGGGCAAGAGGACCCACCAGAGACAGAGTGGAGAGCAGAACAGGTGGATTGATTGAAGTCCACTGCTGAGGGGAGCAGCAGGGGAGTCAGGAGAGGTCTGCTGCGCCATGTGGGTAGCTCCCTGGCAGGCCAGGGATACCAACTCACGCTGCAGAGGCTGTGGACAGCTTCATAGCGCTGTGCTTAACCCCCTGCGCCACCAGGGAGGCCCCTGGAGATAATTCTATCAGAATAAGGTATTTGAACAGTGTGTCCTTAGCGCACTTGCATCTTCTCAGCCTTCCTAAGACAAATCACCCAAAAGACTGCAACTACAAGCCCCTAACCACACACAGCAACCCAGTTTATTTCAGAAAAATATATTTCTTTAGTAGATTTACATCCTTGACCCTGGGAAATTTTCATAATAAGTGTTGAGGTGAAGAAGTAAATTAACATAATTCTATGTTCAATTTATGAATAACCTGTATCTATCTGGTATTTAATTAAATTGTTTAAGAGAATTTGTAGATTAATGTGTAGGGTTTCTTTTGTTTTTTTTTTTAAAGATTTATTTATTTATTTATACAAGCACTGGGTACAGTCAGAAGTGCAAGAGGGTGCGAGAATTCACCAGAGCCAGAGCAGGGAGCAGAGCAGGCAGAAGGACCGAAACACACTGCTGAGGGGAGCAGCGGGCGGCAGGAGAGGTCTGCGCGCCATGTGGGACCCTCGCCAGTGGCCTGGGATCGAACCGGTGCTGCAGAGGCTGCGGGCAGCTTCGCAGCCCAGTGCTCAACTGCTGCACCACTGGGGAGGCCCTTAATGTGTAGTTTTAGCTTTCAATGTGTAAATGAGATTTTTATGTAGATTTAAGTTGAAACATATAAGGCACTCTTATTAAATTTGTGTATAAATTACTGAAACTTTTTTTTGTAAGATTTATTTATTTATGCATACAAGAGCTGGGGCACAGGCCAGAAGGTGAGGGGGGTGAGAGGATTCACCAGAGACAGAGTGGGGAACAGAACAGGCAGACTGACCAAAGTACACAGCTGAGGGGAGCAGCGGGCAAGTCAGGAGAGGTCTGCTGCACCATATGGGTTGCTCCCTGGACAGCTGGGATTGAACTCGTGCTGTAGTGGCTGCAGATAGCTTCATAGGTTGTGTCTTAACCACCAGGGAGGCCCAAATTACCAAAGCTTTTAAGGAATATAAGATTAACCTATATTTAGAAGTTTATTCATTAGATGTACAAAAATCATTTAAATATTCAATAGATTTTGTTAATCAGACAATTATTTGAAAATGAAATTGGGGGCCTTTTTGGTGGCACAGGGGTTAAGTCTCAGCACTATCAAGCTATGGCCAGCCACAGCAGCATGAGTTCCATTCCCAGCCAGCCAGGGAGCTAACACACATGGCGTAGCAGACCTCTCCTGTCTCACCCGCTGCTCCCCTCAGCAGTGTATTTCAATAGATCTGCCTGTTCTGTTCCCCACTCTGTCTCTGGTGAGTCCTCTCACCCCCCACAGCTCTGGCCTACACCTCAACTCTTGTATGCACAAATAAAATAAATCTTTTTTTAAAAAAAGAAAATGAAATTGAATATATTAAAAACTGAAATGTGGTTTAAAAAGTCTAGAGGGGGGGACTTCCCATTGGCACAGTGGTTTGAGCACAGCGCTGTGAAGCTGTCTGCTGCTGCTGCAGTGCGGGTTCAATTCCCGGCCGGCCAGGGAGATTACAATATGGCAGGGCAGGGCCTCCCCGGTGGTGCAGCGGTTGAGCGCTGGGTTGCGAAGCTGCCCGCAGCCTCTGCGGTGCAGGTTCGATCCCCGGCTGCTCCCCCGGCCACCGGAGGAGGGTCCCACATGGTGCGCAGACCTCTCCTGCTGCCTGCTGCTCCCCTCAGCGGTGTACTTCGGTCCTTCTGCCTGTTCTGCTCCCTGCTCTGGTGAATTCTCTCACCCTCCAGCGCTTCTGACTGTACCAGTGCTTGTATAAATAAATAAATCTTTTAAAAAAAAAAAAAAAAAAAAAACAATATGGCAGGGCAGATCTCTCCTGTCACGCCCGCTGCTCCCCTCAGCAGTGCTTTCGGTCTGTCTGCCTGTTCTGCTCCCCACTCTGTCTCTAGTGAATCCTCTCACCCTCCCGCGCCTCTGGTCTATACCCCAGCTCTTGTATAAAAATAAATAAATCTTAAAAAAAAAAAAAAAAAGTCTAAGGGAATTTAATTAACCAAGTTCCAAAATGCCCCTACAAGTGTTTACAAAAATTATAAGATTTGTAAACTGAACTCACTTAGGAAGATTTGTAGCTTTAATAATGAGTACTTATTTTCTTAGTGGTAGTACTCCTGCTCTATCTCCTCTTTTAATTAAGCTTTTTATTTTTTTTAAATATTATTTTTCTCATGTCTAGTAATTTTTTTTTAATTTTTTTAATAGAGGCATGTTTTATTTATTTGTTTGTTTGTTTGTTTATACATGCACTGGGTACAGTCAGAAGCGCGGGAGGGTGAGAGAATTCACCAGAGCCAGAGCGGGGAGCAGAGCAGGCAGAAGGACCGAGGTACACTGCTGAGGGGAGCAGCGGGCGGCAGGAGAGGTCTGCGCGCCATGTGGGACCCTCCTCTGGTGGCTGGGGAGCACCCAGGGATCGAACCAGCGCCACAGAGACCACGGGCAGCTTCGCAACCCAGCGCTCAACCACTGCGCCACCGGGGAGGCCCTAAGCTTTTTATTTTGAGAGAAATTCAGGTTCACATGCAGTTTTCAGAAATAATACAGAGAAATTCTCTGTACCCTTAACCCATTTTCTCCCAAAGGCGGCATTGTGCATTGCCAAGAAGGGCATGTGGACATTAAGAGAGACAAGAAACAGCATTTCGGTGACCACAAGGATCTCTTTCATTGACTTTTACAGCCACCCTATCTCCCTCCTCCAGCCTCTCTTCCAATCCTCCTCCCCATTTCTAACCACTGGCAATCACTAATCTGTTCTCCAGTTCTATCCTTGTCATTCCCAGAATATTATATAAATGGAATCACACAGTTTGTAACTTGTGCAATTGGGTTTTTCAATCACCATAATCTCTAGAGATCCATCCCAGATAGTGAGTATATGCATAACTCTTTCCTTTTCATTGCTGAATAGTATCCCATGGTAAGGGTGTACCATAGTTTGTTTAACCATTCACCCATTAAAGGACATCTGGATCACTTCTAGTCTCAGGGCATTATGAATAAGGCTGCTATGAACATTCAGGCACTGGTTTTTATGTGACCCTAAGTTTTCATCTTCCTGGAATAAATGCCCAAGAATGCAATTGTTGGGTCATTTGGCAACTGTGTGTTAGTTTCATTAGAAACTTCCAGAGGAGGGCCTCCCTGGTGGCGCAAGGGGTTAAGACGCAACCTATGACACTATTCGCAGCCACTGCAGCACAAGTTCAATCCCCATCCAGGGAGCAACCCATATGGTGCAGCAGACCTCTCCTGTCTCGCCCGCTGCTCCCCTCAGTAGTGTATTTCAGTTCGATCTGCCTGTTCTATTCCCCACTCTGTCTCTGGTGAGTCCTCTCACCTCTGGCACCTCTGGCCTGTACCCCCGTTCTTGTATGCATAAATAAATAAATCTTTAAAAAAAAAAAAAAAGAAACTTCCAGAGGAGCTGCACCATTGTACATCCCCACCAACAAAGTATGCATGATCAGTTTCTCCTCTTTGTGCCATTTGGCGTTACTGCTATTTTTTATTTTCCATCATTCTCACACATGTGCAGTGACATATCACTGTAGTTTAATTTGCACACCCCTAATGGATAATGATGGTGAGCATCTTTTCATGTGCTTATTTACCATATGTAAATCCTCTTCAGTGAAAAGTCTTTGTGTCTTTTGCCCATGTTCTAACTGAATTGTTTGTTTGACTACTGAGTTTTGAGCATTCGCAATGTGTTGTACATAGCAGTCTCGTTGCAATATTTTCTCCAAATCTATAGTTGTCTTTTCACTCTCCTAATGGGGTCTTTCACAGGAAAGAAAGGAGTCCAACTTATTCACTTTTTTTCCTTTCTCTTTTCTGGATTGAATGTCAGTGTGAAGTCTAAGAAGCTTCACTTGGCCATGAGTCCCAAAGAGTTTTCTCGCCTATATTTATTCTTCTAAAAGTTTCACATTTTCACATTTTACCCATACTTTTTGTTTTACATTTACACTTTGAGTTAGTTTTGTATACTCTTTGAGACTTAAATCAGGTTTGTTGTTTCCTATGAATATCCAGGGCCTCCAGCACCACTTGTGGCGAAGAATTTCACAAATATGGGGGATGGGGACACTACTTGTATCTGTGGGTGGGATGAGGACAGGGATGCTAGATATCCCCCAGGACTGGACAGTCCCATAGAACATAGACTTGTCCTATGTCCTGAATAACTTTCCCAAGTCCTATTAGTTAGCAATATAGGTGAAAGCCCTATTTATAATGACCAAACCCTAGAACGTGACTATGCTTTACATATAAACCAAAAACTAGGGCCTCCCTGGCAGTGCAGGGGTTAAAGTTTCAGCACTATCAAGCTATGAGCCACTGCAGCTTGAGTTCCATCCCTGGCCAGGGAGCTGACCCACATGGCACAGCAGACCTCTCCTGTCTTACCTGCTGCTCCCCTCAACAGTGTGTTTCAGTCAATCCGCCTATTCTGCTACCCACTCTGTTCTCTGGTGAACACTCTCACCCCCCACCTCTGGCATACACCCCAGTTCTTGTATGCATAAATAAATAATAATAAATCTTTTTTTAAAGATTTATTTATTTATACAAGAACTGGGGTACTGTCAGAGGCACAGGAGGGTGAGAGAATTCACCAGAGACAGAGTAGGAAGCAGAACAGGCAGAAGGACTGTTCTGAGGGGAACAGCAGGCAAGGCAGAAGTGGTCTGCTGCGCCATGTGGGTTTCTCCCTGGCCGGCCAGGAATCGAACCAGCGTTGCAGAGGTTGCGGACAGCATCATAGGGCGGTACTCAACCTGCTGCACCACCGGGGAGGCCAGTAATAATAAATCTTTAAAAATAAATAAACCAAAAACTATTTTGCAGGGCTTTACTGAAGTGCTGAATCTTCCAGTGAAGCAGCTACAATCAAGGGAATTATATACTTGCTTTGTTTAGAACTTTACCAAGAGAGGGGAACCATTTTGGAAAGCATGGCTGCAGTGGGAAAACCCCTCGAGTCCCGGTAACCCAACACTTCAGTCTACATTTGCAACCATTATATTCACTGTGATTCTACAACTATGTTCTGATGACTTTCATGTGTCTTCTAGTGGAGCCCAACCTAAGCATTTGCATACAGAAATATATATTATTTAGTGACAAACAATTTTCCTCTTATTATTCCTTTACAATTAGGGTATTATTTTGGTTTTTGTTGTTTTTTTTCTTTTTTTGTAATCAAAAAAATAGGTAAGTTATATAATCTATGAAGCTAATTTAGGACACTAAGTAATAGTACAAAATATTTGTTATTTAGGAACACTGAGTCTGATAGTGTTGACTAATGAGGCTTTACATCATAGATCTCATTTAATTCTTACAGCCCTATGAGATATTAGTGTACTCGTTTTACAATTGAGAAAACTAAAGATCAGAGAGATCAATGACCTCCCCAAGTGAGTAAATGGCAGAGCCAAGATTTGAACCTATGTCTGGGCTGAGGCCTCAGAACCCCCTGGAAAGCATGAGGATGATGTGGCAGAGATTATTCTGAATTCATCAAACCCTGATTTATTTTCCTCCTGGACACAAAGCTGGAATACATTTCTCATCTTCCATTGTGTTCAGGTCATGTGTCTGAGTCATGGCCACTGGAGTATGAGTGGGAATGATATGTGCGGCTACAAGTCTGGGCACCCCCAAAAACTAAATACAAAATCATCTATATTCTTGTTCTCTCCTTTCCTTCTCTGCCAGCTGGGTACACAACTATTAAGCAGAGGACTTCAAGATCTTACAAAATGAGCTACAGGTTGAAGAAGCCTGGATCCCTGAATGATCACGTGGAAAAGATTACCTACTCTTTGCAGATCCACGAATGTACTCTGACAGAAATGAGAAATAAACCATCATTTCTAGGGGAAAATGATGGTTTTGAAAAATATAGTCTCAATTTAACCATTATCTCTCTCTTGGGCTCAGGACCACACACAAAATAAGACACTAGAGCAGGAAAAGTTCTTTTAAAGATACAATTCAACTCCCTCTTTTCTTTTTATTAATGTGTATTAATACTTGAAATCTGGGAGTTGTTTTAGGGGTTAGCCTACCCTCAAATAAATGGGTAATTTGTCCTGACCCCAACCCCACCACCAGTCCCCGACATGCCTCTGCCCACCTGGTTGAATGCTAGTGAAAGACTTCATTTTGCCTTTCTTGTGGCCGTTGGCTTGCTGGACTGGAGGAAGAGCAGATGGCTTGGTTTTCTGGTTGGACCGCTGCCATGGAACATAGGCCTAACAGACATAATACAATCAGTCACACAACTGATGGGTTCAAATTTTGCAGGCATCAGCTTCACCCCTAACAGACATCAGTGACCGTGAGCAAGTCACAGATACCTCTCTGAGCCTCAATTTTCTGATCTGTAAACTGGATCCAATAATAAAACCTACTCCATGGGTTGGTGCAAGAATTCCAACACAGGAATTGCAAAATATGTGATAAGTACCCCATAAATGTTAGTTGTCACTTTATCAGCCACTCAGAATAACTAAACACATACAGGCTCTGAGATGTTAAGAACTGAGAGAAAAAGAAAGCATGTAAAAGAACCCATAGGGAATGAGAGCAGCAAAGAAAGACAAGTAAGAAAGCAGTCTAACATACGTTTGTATTCTGATAAAGCTATGAGCAAACTGGGGTTCAGAAACATGTCCTGTGTCCCACAGCAAATGGAACAGCTGGGTCTGGACTTCAGGTCTCCACGCTCTTATCAGCCAGGGCAGTCCCAAGCGTGGGGGTGTGACACAGGAGGACAAAAGTGATGAGCCCCCATCCCCTTCTGACTCACCAGATCCTTGTGGAACTTGTGGTTTGAGGCGCGAATGCTATAGTGACTCGGCCTGTAAAGAGTCGGGGAGGAAAAGAAGGTCCATAATCCCCAACCCCATTGGGACCACAAGCAGCAATGGTGAAAAACAGACGTGGGGTTTCCAACCCAAAACCGCAGTTTACCAAGGACGAGGACAGACCTGCAGCTGGAGCATGAAGGGGGCGGAGCTAGCTATATAAGGCCGTGGTGGGCGGGGCCAAAGACCGCGGGAAGACCTCGCCGCAGGGACCCAGCGGAGGCGGGGGGGGCAATCACGCATGCGCACCATTGCCCGCCCGCCCCACCCCACCCATGCTATTTTTCACCTACTTCTGCACGACCAGCGCCATTGGAGAAAAGGGAAGACGAGTCGTGAGTCCGTGAGGCCCTGGTCTCTTGGGATGCCTATTTATTTGGCTTCTCCGATTTCCTTATCTCAGCATGAATCGCGCGGTCCCCTAGGCCACTCGAACTTCCCAGAAACTGGACGCTTTCTTTCCGGTCTCGGTCTCCAAGGAAACGGACGCGAACTACGGAGTGCCTAGAGGGTCGAATCTCGCTAAAGAAAATGTAACTCTCCCACTTGCTATTCAACTTGGATTCGAATACCCTTGATCTTCAAAACCGGGGTGGGAAGAGCACAAGGGACTATGGTTATGGTACCCGGGTGAGTTGGCGGTGGGAATTTATCGGGGACTACAACTGAGTGGAGAAAGCATGCATTGTATAAAAATGAAGAATGATGTAAAATATATATATAATTTTTTTAAAAACCCTTGATCTTGTCCTGCCCATAATCATAGAGAATTATGTCATATTTTTCCATTCTGTTAACCTACCATCACTTCATTCTCCCTGGTCACTCATTGCTAATGACTTTGCCTCCTGTTTCACTGAGAAAATCATCGTGGGAGAGTAAACTCACAAGTTTGCATCACCTCATTTACCCGCATACCTATATCCCTCCTGTGACTCTATCAACTACCTAAGACTGACTCCTACAATGGTGCTCTGAATCCTACCCCATTCCTCACTGCCTAATCACCCAGGCTTCACTCTCCAATAAAATTGTCTTTGTTGATGCCACAGTGGCCTCCATTTTGTTAAACCCCAGAGTTACTTCTGAAGCCTCCATTTCCTTGATCCATTTCCACAGTGGATTACTCCTCCGTGAAACATCTTCTAAACTAGAGGTACAGGAAACCACTCTTGAGTTGCTTCCTATCTCCTTTTCAGTCTCCTTTGCTGGTTCCTCCTCTTCTCCCAGTTATTGGAGTCCCTTCCTCCTAGATGCAGTCTTCTCTTATTCTCTACCTGCTCTCATTCTATTGGTGCTCTAGTTTCATGACTTCCGATGCCATCTCTATCCAGATGCCTCCCGACTCACGTCTCCAACTTCTCTCCCAACCAAATGCCTCCAACTCTACCATACAATCTTTCCCCAGAAATATTTCACCCAACTCAGAATGGCAGCTCTCTTCCTGGAAGCATCCTTGACTCATAATTCATCTCTCAACCCACATCCAGCTCTGACAGCAATACCTTCAAAATATATCTTGGACCCTTAACTACCACCACCCATACTTACACATACCCTCTTTCCTCTCACAGCTGGACTACAGTACTAGCTCCCACACTTGCCCCTCTCCAGTTCTCCACACCCAGATTTGTGAGATAGAGCAAAGATTTTTTTTAAGAGATGTATTTTATTTATTAATGCATACAAGAGCTGGGGTAAGCCAGAGATGTGGGGGTCAAGAGGATTCACTAGAGACAGTGGGGAGCAGAAAAGGCAGGTTAATTGAATTACACTGCTGAGGGGGCCTCTCTGGTGGCGCAGGTGGTTGAGCACAGCACTGTGAAGTTGTCCACAGCCTCTGCAGTGCCCCTCCATCCCCGCCAGCTTGGAGCAACCACATGGCGAGCAGACCTCTCCTGTCTGGCCTGCTGCTCTCCTCAGCAGTGTATTTCAGCAGTCTGCCTGTTCTGTTCCCTGCTCTGTCTCTGGTGAGTCCTCTTACCCTCCTGCGCATCTGGCCTGTACCCCCGGCTCTTATATAAATAAATCTTAAAAAAAAAAAAAGAAAGAAAGAAAGAAAACTGCTGAGGGGAGCAGCAGGTAGAAACAGAGAGGTCTGCTGTGCAATATGGGTTTAGCAACCTGGCCCGGCATCGAACTTGTGCTGCAGTGGCTGGTGATAGCTTGGTAGTGCTGAGATTTAACCCCTTGTGGACCTACAGAAGCCCAAGGTAGAGCAAAGATTTTAAAGTGTACTGCAGTTTTAAAAATTAGGGCCTTCTTGGTGGTGCAAGGGGTTAAGATGCAACCTATGAAGTTATCCACAGCCTCTGCAGCACAAATTCGATCTCCCAGCTAGCCAGGGAGAACCCACATGGCACAGCAGACCTCTCCTGACTCACCTCCTGCTCCCCGCAGCAGTGTACTTCAGTCAATATGCCTGTTCTGTTCCCACTCTGTCTCTGGTGAATTCTCTC
>NW_023602660.1:0-11199 GCF_014898055.3 Talpa occidentalis
AGTGTTCTATAGATGTCTGTTAAGCTAATTGCTCGGTCCTTATTTAGAAGCTTTGGTTTCTTTACTTATTTTTTGTCTTGTTGATCTATCCATTGTTGATAGTGGTGTGTTTGAAGTCTCCACCACGTATGTGTTTTCTCTGATGTCTGTTTTCAGAGAGGACAACAGTTGTCTGATATATTTTGGTGCTCCTTTGTTTGGTGAGTATATGTTAATGAGTGTTATTTCTTCTTGAAGTATTGTCCCCTTGATCATAATGTAGTGACCATTGGGGTCTCTTTTTATCTTTTTGAGTTGAAATCTGTTTTATCTGATATAAGTATAGCTGTTCCTGCTTTCTTTTTGGTCCATTTGCTTGTAGGATTGTTTTCCATCCTTTAACTTTGAGCCTATTTTTAATCTTTTGTAGCTAAATGTGTTTCCTGGAGACAGCAAAAGGTTGGGTTTTGTTTCTTATCCAGGCTGCCACTCTGTGTCTTTTTATTGAAGAGTTTAGTCCATTTACATTTAGAGTTAATAGAATGTTAACATCTGTATTTGCCATTTGTTTTGTCTTTCCTTTGATTTTATTTATTTATTCTTTTAATAACTTTTTTTTTTTTTGGGCCTTCTTTCATTGTTTATCGTCCCTCTGAGGTTCTGGCTTTAGGACTCCTTGTAGTATTTTTTGGAGTGGGGGTTTTAGTTGCAATGAATTCCGGAGTTTCTGTTTGTCTGGGAAGGTCCATATTCTTTCTTCAAAGAGGAAGGAGAGCTTTGCGGATAGAGTATTCTTGGTTGGCATCTGTTTTCTTGGAGTCTGTTGGCTATGTCCTCCACTCTCTCCTTGCCCCGTAGTGTTTCTTCTTCGGAGAAGTCTGATGTCAGCCTGATTGGTTTTCCTTTGAATGTTATCTGTTTCTTCCCTCTTGCCAGCTTCATTATTTTTTTCCTTGTCCTGGATTCTTGGGAGCTTTACTATTATGTGTCTTGCTGTATTTTTCCTTTCGTCGTGGGAGTTTGGTGTTCTTCTTGCTTCTTGTATATCAATTTTCAGCTCCTTCTTCACATTTGGGAAGTTCTCTTCAATTATCTCTTTGAATATTTTCTCTGTTCCTACATCTCTCTCCTCTCCTTCTGGTATTCCTATAACTCTTATATTTCCTTTCCTCATGGAGTCAGATAGTTCCCGAAGTCTTTCTTCGTTCTTTTTCCTTCGTACTTCTCTTTCCTTTTCTGTTTTGGTTCTTTTTATTCTGTGTCTCAAGATTACTTATTCGTTCTTCCATTTCATCTATTCTGCTTTCATTGCTTTTCCCAGAATTCTTTAGTTCTTCCATTAATTATTTGATCTCCTGCATTTCTTTTACTTCCCTCTTTAGGGACTCAATTTCTTTCTTCTGACCATTGTTTTCCCTCTCTAGGGACTCAATTGCATTCTTCTGATCGTTGATTATTTTTCCCTTATCATTGTTTTCCTTTATGACTTCTGTCAGTTTTTAATCACGGCAATTTAAAATTCTCTTTCTGGAAGGCTCAGAAATTCTTCCAAGTTATTGTCTTTGCAATCTGGGGGCTGGCTTTCTTTTTGTGGTGTGCTTTTTCTCTGGAGAGTTGCTAGGTTGCGTGTGGTTCTTCTCCTCCCTACTGTCTGTTTTCTAATTTGCCGTATGCGTTGGGACACTGTGTTGTTGGGACTGGCCGGCATCTTGGGTGGGCTTCTCTGTTCCCCTCTGGTTCTTCCAGGAGTCATCTGTCAGTTTCAAGCAGCCTTTAATGGAGAAAGGTCCCTGTTCTAAAATGCCGATGTGGGGACACACTCCCTTGTGCGCCTGGTCTGCCCCGGCGGTGGGTTCCTGCTCCCCTCTGGGCTTGGACTGCAGGCCAGAGGGGGTCTGGCATGGGCGAACTTCCCCCTGCTCACCTCTGGCTCCTGAGGAAGCCTTCTGCAGGTAGTCTTTACTGAAGAAATGTCCCTGTTCTAAAATGATGTGGGACACACTCCCTGCGCGTCTGGTCTCAGGCACACTCTTCTGCGCGCCTGGTCTGCCCCGGCTGTGGGTGCTCGCTCTCCCTGTGGGCTCAGACTACTTGTTCGGAAGGAGCCAGGTGTGGGCTAACTCCCCAGCTGGCCACTAGCTCCTTCAGTAGCCTGTGCTGGGGTCAAGTCGCTAGGTGGCGCCAGAGATCTCTCCTAGAGCCCTTGGGGAGCTGATTTTCCACCCCGTGGGACAGGGAGCAGAGCGGGGATGGTAGGGGTACACCTCAATGGCTTTGGGGTGCTGTGTCTGCCTTGTGCCCCACCGTCGTGGGAAACCCACGCCCCTAATTTCGTGCCCCGGGTCTCAGTTCCAAAGCCCTCAGTTCCAGGACGCGGGCTGTAGCCCAGATCAGTGGCGCGGGAATGGCGCCTTTTGAATCCCGCTCCCCTGCCTGGGCGCCTTGTTCCTGCTCACTCAGGGAGGGCCTCCGCCGTCTCCCCGCAAGCCTAGGGTCGCAGGCGCGGGGACCTGGGCAGCTGCGATCCAGTCTGGATCCGCGCCACTTTCCGCGCAAGCTTACCGGGCGGCCGGGGCTGTGTGCTGGTGCTGGTCTCCTCCTGGGGGGCGGGGCTCTCTTTAATGGCGCCTGGAGCTCACCTCCGCGGCGGATCCTGCAGGGTTCGCCTCAGCTCCCGTTCACGGGGTGTGGTGGCTGCAATAGTTCCTTTCCACTCACAGTCCCGCTTGCTGTGTCCGTTTTTCTTTGTTGGCCGTTTTGGTTTGTTGTTTCCTCCTCTCTGCCGGTCGGAGAGTGCCGACTTTGTGGGCGGGGGAGGGGAGCAGGGTTCTGCGCTTCCCTCCCTTCTCGTCCTCTTTTATGGCAACTTTCTTCTTCGGGCAGTTTGCTGGAGTCGTCCGTTTATCTTCCCTGTCCCAGTTCTCACTGGGACCTGCCGCTTTTCCTCCCTATTAACTTTTTTTTTTTTTTTTTTTTTTTCCCTCTTCTAAGATTTATTTTTATGCACAGAGTAGGGCTACAGGCCACACAGGCACGGCCGGATGAGAGGATTCACCACAGACAGGATGGGGGAACACAACGGCCAGGATTGACTGAAAGACACTGCTGAGGGGAACAGCAAGCAGTGGGCCACACAGGAGAGGTCTGATGCGCCGTGCCGCCGTGCGGGTCACCTCCCTGGCTGGCCGGGGATGGGAACTTTGTGCTGCCGTGGCTGCCCATAGCTTTGTAGTGCTGAGACTCAACCCCTTGTGCCAACGGGGAGGCCCGAGGGTACGCTTTCTTCAGGTGCCTGGGATGCCAAAGAAGGGGGGGAGGGAGCGGCCCGGGCGGGGGCGGGGGCGGGGCGGGGGGCGAGATGGGGCGCGGGGGGGGGGGGGGGAGGGGGCGGGAGTGACAGATTGTGGTCCTCTCCGGGAGTGTGCACGTGGAGCATGTTTCATGCATGTGGCGTGGATGCGCACCGTGTCAGTGAGGCAGTGCTCCAAGTTGGCAGCGCGTACATGGCCTGCCCATGCTACTTTCTGTGCCTGTGACATGTATGGGAAGTACTCCTCATATGTCATGTGCACACAGCATGTGGGCGAGCACCCCCAAACAGCCTGTGAAATGACTCCTTTCCTTTTCTTTTCTCCCAGCTCACACAGGAGGGTATAACGACCACGGCCGCCGCCGCCGCCGCGAGAAAGGCCGATCCCGCCTTGGCCCCGGAGGAAAGCAGGCCGTGATGCCAAGCCCGGGATCGGCGGGCGGGCGGGGGGGGGGGGGGGGGTGGGGAGGTGGGAGGGAGCCACCAGGGCAGAGAAGGCATTCATTCACAATCGCTTTGGGAGAGGTTTGTTCCTTCCAGGGACTGTTGACTGCTGTGAATTTCATTCTCCCTAGGGCTGGCGCCTAAGGACTTTTTTCCGCTATACCGGATGGGGAGAAGGGCAGATACCTCGCAACCTGCAGGCAGGCTGATTGGGGGGTGGGGCGGTGGGGCGGTGGGCCGCGGGCCGCAGGCCGGGGGAGTGGGGGGGGCGGGGTCATATCATAGATGGGTATTAACTTTTTTTAATGGGAGATCTTACTCGCAGCGTCTCCTCGCCGCCATGTTGCTCCGCCCCAAAATAAATAATTTTTTATCTAAGTAACATTGCATTATAACATTAGATAAGTTTTAGGTGTGCATCATTTATAATTAATATGTGGTATATAGTTCATTAATTTCATGCCAAAAGTCTTAATCTAGCCACCAAATCATTGTCCCTTTTGTCCTGATACACCCATGCCCTTCCATTTCACTTTTGGTAACCACTAATGGTCTTAGGGTCTGAAAGTTTATTTTTGTTTTATTTCATTCACCTGTTTGTTTTCTCTATATATCAATTGTTATATATATCTTACTTTATACATAGAATTATTTATTGAGATAATCTCTTTGAAGCCGCCTAGATTTTCTTATTTATGATTGTAGTATCAATGATGAAGCTGGTAATTAGAGTCTAAACAAAAAGCAAATATAAATGGGTAAAAAATCAATAATGAATGAAGGAATGGATGTGTAAGTGGTATGGTGGTATGGTGGATATGAATACAGAGCCAATGGTTTTAAGCCAGGGTTGCATCTCTGTTTTTTTAAGATTGTACAAAAACAAGGAAAACAGATAACTCAAAAACTAATATGATAACTGCATTAACACTAACCTATGGGACATTTTCTATATATATATATATATATATATATATATATATATATATATATATATAATGTTTTGTGAATGATTGCTTTAACACAGGAAGTATTGTATGACATTTTGGAAACAAAGAACAAATTGACATAATGATAAATGTAGTAGAAAAGCACACTAGCAATATAGAAAACTTTGATTATTTGGAATCAAAATTTCAATTATGCCTTTATCAGTGTTATAGATGCATCTCTTTAAATATCTAGACATTGATAACAGCACATGTGAATTGGAAATTTCACACTAATTTGAAATTTCATCCTGTCTACTCTCTTCCTGTGGGTGATTTCCATTAAGTGGAGAGATCTACGAAGCTCTATTTTAAAAACACACACACACACAACTAACACAGATAGACTTAAAGATTTTTAGCTTACTTTTAAAGCATTCAATTTTTCATATAACACTTTGTGGGTTTTTTTTTTCAATTATAGGACTAATGACCTACACAGTTCCTTGAGGTCATAAATATTTTTTATGTAGACCTGCAGTGATGTTTGTTAAAAGTCAGATTGCTAGATGAAAAATAATGTGTTTATGGCACATTCATTTTCTTCACATCTCTGAGCGGCAAGACATAGCATTTTTAGGGGTGATTTATTTACTATTAGGAAGATCTTTTTGAGATTAGATCCATTTAATTGTGTTTTGTGTACAGTTACATTGAGAATTTTGTGCTGAAATATTGCTAACACTGTTTATAAGCAGTTCTTTGTGATTATTAAATGGTTGCTTTTTTCCTACTTTTGTGTAGCTCCTAGTTTAAATATGAAAAAGTCAGAAATTATCGAAGTACTGAAGAAGTATGAAAGCAACCTGTCAAATATGCTAATGATTTGTTTGGACTTAGGGTTTATTTCTGTGCTATCAAATGCATTTGTTTCAATTGCACATTGAAAAGGATTATATTTTAAAAAGGCTCCCTGACAAGCTCTCTCACTATCTTATACCAGTAAGTTGTGCATAACTATACATGTCCTGTCCAAGTGCTCCAGTGCCCCTCACCCATAAACGAATACGCTGAAACTACATTTCACAGGCAACTGCGACTGTCGTTATTTAACAGAACTTTCCAGGGTACATAGTTCCCATAATGACAATTATTTTGAGAGAGGTGACTGTTCTAAACAGCAAACTTTACTGCAAGCTGATTTAACCAAAACTGAGCTCTTTGAAATGGTTGGATTTATTACTTAGTGTGGCACCTTTGGGCTTGTCCTCTATCATACAGGCACATGATTTTAGGCATGAGAGAAGTGACTACTATGTTGTTTAGAATGTAAATATCACTACAACAATGAAGGTAGTTATGAAAACTGGGTATTTTGTCTGATCACTATCATTCTTTGTCCAGGAAAGGAAATCTACATACGACAGTCAAGTGTTTTTATTATCATTAGGTCAGAAATGCCAGGATTTTCAGTTATAGGAAATGCAACTTTCAACATATCACGTATTCTTTGACTTATGTTATTCTACTCCAGTTTTTTTTTTGCCTTTTTAAAAAAAGATTTATTTATTTATTTATACAAGAACTGGGGCACAGGCCAGATTCACAGGAGGGTGAGAGGATTCACCAGAGACAGAGCGCGGAACAGAACAAGCAGACTGACGAAATACACTGCTGAGGGGAGCAGCGGGCGAGACAGGAGAGGTCTGCTCACCATGTGGGACCCTTGACAGATGGCCGGGATCGATCCGGCACTGCAGAGGCTGCGGACAGCTTCGTGCTCAAACGCCTGCGCCACGGGGGTGGGGGTGGGGTATTCTACTCCAGTTTTATTATGCATGGATATAGTTCATCATAGGATTATAATGCAGTATTAGGGAGATAAAAATTAAGAAACAGGGGCCTCCCTGGTGGCGCAGATGGTTGAGTGCAGCACTGTGAAGCTGTCTGCAGCCTCTGAAGTGCCAATTCAACACCCACCGGACTCAGAGCAACCCACATGGTAAGCAGACATCTCCTCAGCAGAGCATTTCGTCCATCTGCCTGTTCTGCTCTGCACTCTGTCTCTGGTGAATCCTCTCACCCTCCCTCGCATCTGGCCTGTACCCCAGCACTTGTATAAATAAAATAAATCTTAAAAAAAAAATTAAGAAACAAAAATACGACTAGAGAAAAGTGATTGTTCTTGTGTTCTCTGTTCTATAGGAGTAAATTATATTAAAATGAACTGGAGTTTCTGAGAAGACAATGAATAAAACCTGTTCCCATGAAATTGGCATAATACCATTGGATCAGCACAAAATTTTCTGAATAGAAATATGTGATTTCCTATTGGTGAAAAAACAATTCCTCAGGAAAGGACAAACACAGATTACATCCATTTCAAAAAGCACTGGAAGAGCAAAAGTGGATAGGAACCTCAAAATCCTCTCCATTAAAGCAATGAGAACAACAGCAAAAATGGTCAAAATCAACTCTTTTTAAAACACTGGAAATTAACCAAAAGCTAGCAATAATTTGGGAAGTTTTCATTCAATATTTTAATGAATTTCAGTAAGAAAAGTCAGTTTTGTAGCATTTTTACATCTTTGCATCCCAGGTCCTTTTCTCCTAGTTCTGTGGTAGCCTTGAAAACAAGAGCCCACAATGACAGTGACAATCAAAGTCTAGTATCTTCTGGAGGGAATGAAATAGTGCTGAACTTCCTTAAAATTTCAGTTCCCATGGTTTCCTGGAAAATCTCATTGGCTTGCTTTATTGGACCTGAATGAGACTTCTCACAGTATGAGCAGTTTTTCTTGAGGGTGTTGTTAAAATAATCAGTGGCAATTTTTTTATCATCACATCTGCCTGAGATGATAAAAACCGACCAAAACAAATAAAAGGGAAAACTGGGGATTGACAAAGTCATAGGGTACTTTGAAAAGCTCCAACCTATTTCTGAGAACCTACAAGGCCATATGTATTTTTACGACTGTGCAATCCTAGAATGGTGTTCAACCCTGGGAGAGAGCTTCTCAGCTTACACTCACATTGTTGACTGACTTTCTGGCACAGTAAATGAAGATCAAATGGAGTAATAGTCTGAGTATTGACTATGCACACACACACTTATGGTCAAACCATTTAAAATATATTTGCAAATCCTTTATCTTATGAGTCTAATATTCAATATGTATTAAAAAACTATTACAACTTAGTAACAAAAGAAACATAAACTACAAAAAGTAACAAAAAGAAAATAATCCAATTTCAAACAAGCAAAGCATTTGAAAATGCATTTTTCCAAAAAGACTCCCATAGAGCCATTAAGCTCATTAAAAAAAAAAAAAGTTCTCAATATCATTAGCCATTAGGGAAATGCAAATCAAAACCACAATGAGGGCCTCCCCGGTGGCGCAGCAGTTGAGCACTGGGTTGTGAAGCTGCCCACAGCCTCTGCGGCTCCAGTTCGATTCCTGGCTGCTCCCCGGCCACCGGAGGAGGGGTCCCACGTGGCGCGCAGACCTCTCCTGCCGCCCGCTGCTCCCCTCAGCAGTGTACTTCGGTCCTTCTGCCTGCTCTGCTCCCTGCTCTGGCTCTGGTGAATTCTCTCACCCTCCCGCTTCTGACTGTACCCAGTGCATGTATAAAACAAACAAACAAACAAATAAATAAATAAACATGCCTCTATTAAAAAAAACACAATGAAATGTATATCATTCTACACCTACCAAAATGGCTATAATAACAAGGACAGTCAGTAACAAGTGTGGTTGAGGATATGGAGTTTGAGCCATCATAGGTTGTTTGTAGGAATGTAAAATGTAGCAGTCATCTTGAAAAAGGGAAAGAGTCTTAACAAAATACTATTAATTGGTGTGTAGAGTTTGCTTCTAGGCGTTCATGTGCAAAGGATAGTTGGATCTATAGATAACAAATCGTCACACATTCTTTGTCATTCCCCCATGAAGTGGCTGTGTATTTCCAGATCCCTTGAATTTAAGATGATTTACTTTGACGAAAAGAATGCAGGGGAAGTGATGTTCCATGTGTGTGGAGGCAAGCCTCCAGAAACCTTGAACCCCTGCTCTCAACTCTTGCAACACTGCCCTTAAGTAAAAGAAGTCAATCTGAAAAGGGTGTATACTTTATGATTCCAACTATTTAATGTTCTGTATAGTCAAAACTACAGACAATAAAAAGAGACTGATTGCTAGGATGTAGGAGAGGGATGAATAAGCAGAACATAGAGGATTTGGGAGGTAGTGAAAATAATTTATATGACATCTTAATAATGGATCCATGGTTATACTTTCTCCCTAACCCATGGACTACACAACATCAAGAGTGAACAATAATCTAAATTATGGACTTCAGGTGGTAAAGTCAAGATCCCTTCCTAGTCTTTCTTCTATCAGCCTTTTAGCGTCTTTTTAAGTGTGTTTGTGTAGTGTCTAGGATTTTTGTTGTGCTTAGTGGGAAGAATAGGAAAAAAGTATGTTTATTACTTTTTCCCCAAAGATTGAAAATCTCACAATTGACTTTTTTCAACATTTCTATATGTTCCCACTTGAACTAACAAGTGAAATCACAAGTTGTGTGTTCATCATTTACCAAACAAAAGGCAAATCTTTTGAGGGCAATATTCAACTTCAGTGTCTGCTTTCCAATCTTTTGATTTTCATTAATTCCACAGAGTTAATTTCCCAATTCTTTGGAAAAGCGTTGTATACATGTTTCAGATCAACTCATCTTTAAAGTTTGGCTTCTCCTTCCTTCATGGAAGAGTTCCCTTCTAACTCTCTTGTTCCCCAACCTGAACTAGAGCAGCCTGTTCTGTCCTTTTCTGAAAACAATGGTTTAGTTGAACCAATAAAAGCTTATTCCCATGTACAATAGCTGGTAATTTGTACTTCTTGGTTATGTATGTTAATTTTTATAGACATTTTTGCTAGTATCAATTCTCTTAAAGGGTAGAGATAAGTTTTGAAATAATTCTTATTTACCAAATCCTTGTCATTGTGACACTGTTTGAAATTCTGTTGGAAAAAAAAATAGGGCAGAGTACAAGATTTTTTTCCTGTCTATTCTCTGTCTTCCATTGCTGGGTTGTGTATCACCATGGGGTCAACTCTTTAAATTATATACTCTAGGTTCCATTGACAAATGGCTTCCACTTATATTGAAAAACTGAAAGACACGGGAAGGAAATTGGAGTGTGGCAAGCTGGGGTAGTTTTTGTCCTCTTTGTTTTGGGAAACAGCATGGAAAGTGAACGTGATCTTTAAATGGCCAATATTCTTACTGGACAGTTTATTTTCTATTGCAAATTCCTCCTCTGAGAGCCCTGATTCCTGAATACTGGTAAGATAACTACTGGTTTTTGTCCAGTTCCAGGAGTGGTAGAAAATCTTTATTTAAGTTACCTCATTGCAATCTCCATGACAGCAATATTATCCCTATTATCTCTAGGATCACACAAGTGCTAAATGGTAAGGTGGGATTTGAAGTGTTGCAACCTACCTACTATGTTCCTTGCCTTTGACCAGTGTGTTAAAGCCATGTTGGGGCTGCCAATCTTCCCACAATGAAATGAAGAATTGGAGAGCAGCTTTTTCCATAGCCTGATAGGTTAATTCAGATGAATCATATAACTGGGTTTTCTTTAATAGTCCACTGCAGACTAAATGTATTTAAAATAGTAGAACAAAAAAAAAAATCTAAAAATAGATATAAAAATGAAGATATGTTTTTAAACTTTGAGTTAATAATACTTGTCTTCTTATATTATTGTGAAAGAAATGATACTGCAAATGTTACTCAACTTCTATTTCCAGTAACCACAGAGGAGATTGAGCACTATAATTCTTGAAGATATTTTTACTCTCTCTGCTTATTCTATAGAAAAATTTTGAGATATTATATATTTCTTTCTGTGGTGATGGTGACGTAAAATCATGTGGCTTAAGATAAGAAGGCTTATTTCTACATATGCATCCAACAAGAAACCTTTTGTCATTCTGGCTGACCTTTTAGCTTGCTATTGATATTTCTGTCTCTTAATTTGTAATTGGTAACTTCCCAATTGTTTCTGGAGAGACTTTTATTATGGTTGTCACACACAGGCAAGCCAGCACCACTCAAAGGGGAAGAGTCCACACCTGGCCCAGCAGCTCTGATGAGCCCCAGGCTCCGCCCCTGGTCGGAGCCTGACCCTGCCCACCCGACTCTGGCTGCGCACAGGTGCACTTCCTAGGGCAGCCGCTAGGGGGCGCTGATGAGGGGTTTCGGGAACCCTCAACCCCCTCGGGGCTAGGGGGACCACAGCACCCTTGGGGGTATGGGATTGTCCTCCCCCATGGGGAAGGGTGCCCTCTTCCCCTCGGGGGAAGCCCAAACCTTCCTCCCGAGGCACACCAGCACCCTCCTCTCGCACTCACAGCCCCAGCGGCGGGGCCGTGCGGCCGCAGACGCCCTAGACGGAGGGCCGTGGTCCCTGTCAGGGGGGGGGGCTCCCCCTGGAAGCCAGGGACAAGCGGCGGGCGCGGCTTCTTC
>NW_023602662.1:0-11190 GCF_014898055.3 Talpa occidentalis
TTATCATATCCTGTTTCAATTTGCAGTTTTGATGAAATGGCCAAATATGATCTCCCAGGAATAATAGACTTCATTGTAAGTAAAACTGGGTCAGGAGAGGTTGTACTTCGTTGGACATTCACTTGGCACCACGATAGGTATGTTTACGAGGGTCAGAGTTTTACAAGAGTTAACCTTTAAGTTGCAACAGACTAACTGCCAAACAACACCCTTAATCCTGTGTGCTGTGCTGGGCCCATAGCTCTGATGCCTGAGTAACTGTGAATTCCAGAATTTCAGAGACCGTGAGTAGGGCACTTTCCTCCACTACGCTCACAGCACCAATTTGTATAATGGTGATATAATTTCTCAGGAGTAACCTGTGCCCAAAACCAAAGAAGTGTTTCCAAAGAGTAAGTTTCTACATCTCCTCTGAACTGAAAAAGTAAGACTTAATGTCATGAAATCTGTCTTGAGATGGTATATATGCCTCACATATATCTTTCTCAAAATCCACATGATACTTAAAAAAATAAACATTTTTTATAGAAGGAGGGCTTATACTTTATATGAGCAAATTGAAAAATACAATAATGTTTTGTGAGTTGGAATACTAAAGTTACTATAATAAATCAACTGATTTTATTTATTTAGCATGTGATTCAATATTTAAAGAACAGCAATGCAATTTTAGCATTTTGAAGGCTAAAACCCTATTCTTTGAAAATGTACTTCTTAATAGTTTCCTGGACTCTTTTGGAAAGAAATCCTTAATCTAGCTCCAAAAAAAAAGAGATAAAGAGGCTCATACTCTTAGAAATGTGAATACTTTGGTTTGGATGAAATTTCAGAAGACAATAATTATTCTTACAATGATGTCATTATCACTTACCATCAATAGCAGATATATATTTATCAGTACTTTATGTTTGTAGGCAGCTTACAATCTTAGAACATGCAAGGAGCCTCTGCTATGGCCATGCACACATGTGCGCGCACGGCGCACACACACCCACACACACACACGCAGTGGAGGGGTCCCAGAAGACAACTCTGGGAACCTAAATGCACAGATATTCTAAGCTGCTATTCCTTTGTGGTTCTGGGCTCTGCCTCATCCTTACAAGATAGAAATGGGTACAGTGTTATTGCTGGAAGATGACAGTGAATGGAGACACCTGGTCCTTACTAAGACTGCTGTGGAACAAGGAGTGTCCTTCCATTTAGGAGCAGGGAAGATTTTGAGGGTTGGTAAATATCAAGTGAAGTCCTGGGAGCAATGAAATCTCATTCTGCTACGAGGAAGTTATTCTATTATGGAATAACTGGAAGATAGTACAAAAGAATTAACTGTTTCACCTCCCACAAGCTGATTCTTCATTCTGGAAACTCCATGGCTGAGTGTGGCATCTCCATGTTGGGGGTGACATTGCGAGCATATTTGGCAAAGGAGCTTGCCC
This sequence comes from Talpa occidentalis, assembly GCF_014898055.3. Classification (NCBI taxonomy): domain Eukaryota; kingdom Metazoa; phylum Chordata; class Mammalia; order Eulipotyphla; family Talpidae; genus Talpa; species Talpa occidentalis. The sequence goes on from NW_023602662.1 coordinate 1,440, forward strand.
AGCTTACCTAGCAGGAGTGGTCACTTCAGCACCTTACCCCTCACTTCCACAGTCCAGTTAAATTATCCAGAGTAAGAGAACAATGGAAAATTGAGAGTAGAGAGGGTTTCCAATCCATCCCAAAATCATTGCAAAAGAAGAATAAAAGTGACAAAGCTAAGTTTCACTTCTGTTAGTAGAAACATTGCCTAAGTTTTTACAATTTTTACAAGATTGTCTTGTTTCCTATTCTCTCAGGGTTTGTAGCCTTTTCCACCATGCCTGAACTGGCACAAAGAATCAAAATGAATTTTGTCTTGAGTCCTGTGGTCTCATTCAAATATCCCACGGGTATTTTTACCAGTTTTTTTCTACTTCCAAATTCCATAATCAAGGTAGGCTTTTCCTTTTGTCAAAATGTATCCAAGGATCTCATATTAGATCACAGGTTCTTATTATTTCAAAATATATTCTGAACTAAAGGTAGAAAATTTAGACGAAATTTCCAGAAGCGAGATTCTGTGCTTAAGTGTATGCAGGGGCTGTGTGTCCATTTGGTGCATGTTTGTACCAGAGTTTACAGTTTCCACGGGCAATTTACACCACTCAGTCTTGAACAGCACTGAATATTTATAAAGAATTATTCACTGAGCTAAATGTTATATCTGTGAGGTTTACTCACAAGTTTTCTTATTCCAGTGAGCAGGTCAGTGAATTCACAATGCCCAAGTGGAAGACATTTTTCAAATGATATGTTATGAATTTGATGTTAGCTAAGACTGATTAATAAACCCTTCCCAAGTGGAAATGTGTTCTAATTTACTAAAGTTAATATTCCACAGCCTGCATATTTACTACTCAATTATTTATTCAAATACTTATTATTTTCCAAACATAGGGAAAGTATTTTGATTACTAACTGTAGATTTGGGATTTTATTCATTAAAAGTATTTTTTTTCTGTTTGCCTTTTGTTTTTCTAAAAAGGTCACTGCCACAGTAAACTGTATTTTACCAAAATTACCCTTTAAATTTGTGGTCAAGAGTAAAATATATTTGGGGCAAAATGAAGTCAAGGAGACCCCTGTGACCTACTGTGGTTTGGGTATCACAATAATTCATAAGCAAAGTAAGCCCTCGCTTGGCTTGGAGTAGTAGAAATAGAAAAAAATACATTTATTTAGCACAAGGAAGAATTTGCAATGATTGATTCGATAGGATTGACTGAGTAATAATGGTTGTATTGTATTTTGACTATAAGCTCAAAAGATGTAACTTCCTTTTTGTATGGTTGACAGTTTGAATTCAAAGTGCATTATATTGGTTAATTTTGGATATGTTCTACATTTGAGCAGAGTTGAGTAGATACACTAGCTAAATTAAATTTAGATATAGGCACATCTATCTCTAGATAGACCAGTTTCGCATTTGTATTGCTCTGTCTGCAGAGCACATATCATCCCTGGCTTAGTGCATTTTCATATCCCGATTGCCAAATTTTCTACTTCTTTGCTCTCATTTTTGACCCTTCCTGGCATTCATCACATCTGCTGACCCTAGAAACTCCAGGTGTCTCACCAAAGATCCCTACCATGCTTATAAGTACTAAAAGTTTTAGCCTTGCAGCCTTCTATGACATCATCATCTATTTTTTCTGTCCAGTGGCACCTGCAGTACACCATTCCCTGCTCTCCAGCATAACAGTTGGCTAACTCTGGGCACATGGTTAATAGGCATAGCTTTTTCTTCCTAATAAAGGTAACATTTGATCTTGAGGGGAAACTGTTCCACCTTTCTTACCAATTAATGAGAAATAAAAAAAATGGCAATCTCCAGTTACATAGAATGCAGGGGAACTTCACCATGGAGAAGTGAATTTAGAGGATCCTTACTATGGTCTCCTTGTAAATCATATCTGAGGATCTCCCCTAGATGGAGATGACTCTTTCCCTCAGTGACTTGGGTTATTGACCAAAGCAACAAATGCAAATACAAATTTCTCAATAATCCTTATTCCTGGGAGGAAGGGATATCAAGAAGTCTGAAAGTGGTTCTTGAAAAGATAATTTTTTTTTTTTTTGCAGAGTACATTTGGTACCAAAGGTTTCTTTTTAGAAGATAAGTCAACAAATTATCTTCCATCAAATTATGCAACAATAAGATACTCTGGGTGATATGTAGTGAATTTATGTCCTTATGGGCTGGATCCAACAAGAAAAACATGAATATGGTATGTATAAAGATTTGGGGTCATTTGATGCAAAAACAGTTTTGCATGCTTGCAATCAACTAACATTTGCCACAGTTACTTTGAATTTACAATTGATACAAAGTATTAAAAATAAAATCTTAGAAAAGCAAAGAAGCACACATAAACATTAAACTTATTTCTTGTGTTTCCTTTTTTTAAAAAAAAAATTATTTATTTATGCACACAAGAGCTGGGGTACAGGCCAGGGATGCGGGGGCTGAGAGGACTCACCAGAGACAAAGTGGGGAACAGAACAGGCAGAGTGACTGAAATACACTGCTGAGGGGAACAGCAGGAGAGACAGGAGAGGTCTGCTGCACCCTATGGGTTTCTCCTTGGCCGGCCGGGGATTGAACTCGTGTTGCAGAGGCTGTGGATTGCTTCATAATGCGGTGCTTAACCCCTTGCGCCACCAGGGAGGCTCTTTCTTGTGTTTCTTCATTGGTTGGGTGGTTTTGGCCTCAAATAAAATTTACCACTTAACTTAGAAAATATGAGGCAAATTTGAATGGAGATGTAATCTCTTTCCTAGGTGGAGTGGCAATTTTGCTTCACCAGCTCTTCGTTTCCAGGGATTGAATTGAAGGAGAGGGAGAGGGAAGAAAAAGCAAGACCTCTAGGAGGGAAAGGTAGAGTAGAAAGGGGAGGGACAGGGGCAGGGGAAAGAGAGGAAGAAGAAGTTTACATTTGCAGACTTCTGTGGTTGAGTAGCTATCTCTGCCACATCCCAGTTGGTATCCAATGAGACTGTTACTGGAAGCTATTCCAAAGGTTTTTCTCCACCAGCTGACACCACCCCTGTTCTTTACAAGTCTACCATTGTTCAAAGCCTATTTCAAAAGTAAAGATTTTTCATAATTTCCTTGGCCAGTTTCATTATATTTAAGGCATGGATTTATGATTATTATTATATCTCTATATTTTTGTCAGTAAAATGCTTATAAAATTGAACTGTAGTGCATATGCAAGTTGTTAGTATGATTTTTAGCGTGTTCATTGAGTAGATGAAAACAGAAATTCAGGAATGTTAACTAACTCACTTGCCCTAAGTCACAAAGCTTATACTTAACAAAATTAGAGCCTAAAATGCAGGTTTGCTGACCTTCTCCATGACGGTGCAGGTGCACACACCCCTCCGCTGACACATGCTCCTTCCTGGTTGCTTTGCTCCATAATATAGTGTCTATTGTCACTTCCACTTCCAATTAAGCAAGTCATCCCACACCTTCAGAGCAGGTGCAGGCTTGCTCTCAAGCAATGCATGCCACCGGTTACCAAGGCTCACTCACCCTCCAGTGTCTCACATGAATTCATGCTTGTCTATCTGATTCTGTCTCTCCATTTTCAACACCCCTCTGTTCATTTTATTTCTTGGTGTAAGTTCTCTGCCTCTGAAAGGCAGAGTCCATTGCACAGTGATCGTCATTGTAACATGTTTTATTTTCCTGCAGAGTCGAATGGATGTGTACATGTCACATGCTCCCACTGGATCATCGATACAGAACATTCTGCATATAAAGCAGGTTGTATCTTGGTCATAGGAAACCACTGGAATCCTCATTTTCATTATAGGTGAAAAGGCACATTAGACAGATTTGCAGCTGGCTTCTGTTTTGTCCTCATCACCATCTTTATGCTTTTATTTCCCTGAACTTTAAGAAAAAGTAAGAGGTCTAGTGCAAACTAAGGAAGAGACATAAATAAATGTCATCTTAAGTCAGAACTTGTAAATTAGTATGTGAGTTGAAGCAAGAGGTGTATTGGGAAAACCTCAGGGGAGCCGAGGCTTTCACAGAAAGAAAAATCTGTAAGATATGACTTCCCCCTAAAAAGCCTTTGTTTTCTATCAGTTTTTCCTCCAAGCCAAGGGAGACCACTGCTTCCCTCTCTTTTGAACTGTTTTTCATAGTAGTAGTGAGGTTTTTTAAATCCTTCTGTTGAACCAGAAGGCTTATTTTCTTCTCAGTGTATAGTGGTTTTCCAAGATTAGCTATTATTCAGTCACGATTCTCACTCTGAATACTCTTTTTCTAAAATCATTTGTTTTAGCTTTACCGATCTGATGAATTCAGAGCTTATGACTGGGGAAGTGAAGCCGAGAACATGCTTCACTACAATCAGGTGAGTCACTCAGTATGATGCCCGAAGGTTGGTGTTGAGAAATTATAAGAAATAAAAAAATGAGAAGAGTCCCACCTGGCAGTTGTGCACCCCATTTGCATTGATACAATTTTTTTTTAAATGCCCAATTTTATTCTGTAATCATTGCAGAAAATTCAGAAACAAAAGAAGCATATATTTGAGCGTTACGAAAAATAGTAAATAGGCTTATTTTGACGATCATTTCACAATGCATACAAATATCCAATGATTTTATGGTTGTACACATGAAACTAAAACAACATTTTAGTTTCTTAATTATATCAATTATACTTCAATTTAAAAGAAGAATTTTAAAAAGAAACAAAAGAATGAACTCTTCCACCCAGAGTTAACTAGATGTGTCAATATTTTGTTGAATTTAACCCAATCTTTCTATATCATATTACTTTATTTAATCTTTAATCTTATTTTTAAATTTGTAGTTATAGCAAGACATAGCCTATGTTGTTGAAGTCCTTTCTAACATAATCCACAATAGATGCATGATAATAAAAATCATTATATAAAAATTTTTAGACAATGTAAATGAATTCACATTTTTGCATCAACAGAAAAAAAATATTCTTATGAAAGTTGAGTATTATCTACCCATGAAGGCTTGACTTTTAAGACATCTATTCTCCTCTAACTTTACACACCCAAATCTGTAGACTCCTCTACTATTATCAATCATGTTGCCACCTTTTTTTTTCTCAGAGTTAGGGACAGGATTTCTCGGTATTTGCTCAGAACACTAAATTAAACCTTCTATTGTTCTCCTTGATTGATAAATTTAAGGTGATGAATACAAATGTGAATCAATGAAATTGTTTCTGAGAATGAAAACAGTTAATCAGATCAGCCAATTTCTCAGGAATAGATTAAATTGTTAATGAAATGCTGCTGATAGTCTTTAAGACAAATATAGGAGCTAAAATGTGTACATTTGTATTATTTTTAAAATCAGTTTGATAAAGGTATAATTGACATACAATAAAATTCACTAATTTTGTGTATTCAATTTAATGAGCTTTGACAAATATGTTCATTTATATAAAAACATCAAAATGAAGATATTACCCACAAAAGTGGGTAATATTCTATTACCCACAAAGTTTTTATTCTACTCCTCAGATTACATATATTTACAAATGCTTAGAAAAGGTTCAGAAAAAAATAAACAACAAATGTAAAGTGGTTATTTCAGAAAGCCAAAGAAAGGAGGAGGGGAGTGGACAGACATGAAGGAGTAAATGAGGGTCTCATTTTGGATTTTTACATATTTTCTTATTTATATACTTTTTCCTACCCACCCTCCTTCTTTCCTTGGTTTTAATGAACAGGTTATACTTTTATATTGTTTACATTTACAAGAAAATGGAACAAAAGAGCTCTCACACATAATAATATTATAGCTCTCTTTTCTAATATTTTGAAGAATAATTGACAAAATTGTCAGATATTTAAAATGCACAATATGATGACTAAAATATATAGCAGTTCTTAGAATTTGCTGATCCAGGCCTACCATGTTTTGTTTTTTAAGTCATTTGGAGTCAATTTTTTTTTTAAGATTTATTAATTTTTTTATACAAGAACTGGGGTACAGGCCATAGGCGCAGGCAGTGGTGGGGTGGGGGGGTTAGAGGATTCACCAGAGACAGAGTGGGGAGCAGAACAGGCAGACTGACTGAAATACACTGCTGAGAGGAGCAGTGGGTGAGTCAGGAGAGGTCTGCCTCGTCATGTGGGTTTCTCCTGGGTCTCCTGGGAATCAAACCCTCACTGCAGAGGCTGTGGACAGCTCTCCAGCACTGCGCTCAACCCGCTGTGCCACCAGGGAGGCCCCATTTGGAGTCAATTTTTATTACATTCTAGCCTCAGCAATTTGCCCTCTCCTAAAGTTTCCAACATAATCTCTGTTCTCACTCTATATTTTATTGCGAATCAGACAATTCAACCATGTAAGATCCATGAGGGTAGGGATTTCTTTGTTTTGCTTGCCAATGTTTCTCACCTGAAAGATTCCTGGTCCTTTAATACTTACTTGTTGCATGAGTGTGAGTGAAATTTCTCAACTTCACTTTTTTCTACTTAAATTATCTCTGTCATCTTGATTCTCATTTTCTCTCTCAGAACATGAAAGTCCTTTTATATTCAATTTAGTCTGGTCTATACCCTTGACCCCATCTCTTTTCATCTCCTTTTCCTCTTGACTACTTTATTTTCTGAAATGAACTCCTTAAGAAAAACAAACAAAAACCTTCCTTCAACCTATGATCATTCCTTGACTTTGTTTTATCAACAATTTTCAATATTTGAAAGAGCTGAATAGCTCCACTTCTTCCTCTCTCCCACTACTCCCCAACACTGGCAAATGTAGTTTTGTTCTTCTTCATTTGTTTAAAACAGTCACTCTCTTTAAAGTCACCTATGACTTTTAGTTGCCAAATACAATTGCCTACCTTCACCTTCAGAATATTTTTTTTAAAGATTTATTTATTTGGCCTCCCTGGTGGCGCAGCGGTTGAGCTCTGGGTTGCGAAGCTGCCCGCAACCTCTGCAGCGCCAGTTCGATCCCCGGCCTCTGGGCAAGAGTCCCACATGGCGCGCAGACCTCTCCTGCTGCCCGCTGCTCCCCCCAGCAGTGTACTTCGTCACTCTGCCTGTTCTCTCCGCTCTGGCTCTGGTGAATTCTCTTACCCTCCTGCGCCTCAGACTGTACCCAATGCTTGTATAAATAAATAAATAAATCTTAAAAAAAAAAAAAAAAAAAGAAATGGTGGGATCACCATAAATCCTTATTTAAAAAAAAAAAGATTTATTTATTTATTTATACAAGCACTGGGTATAGTCAGAAGCGCGGGAGGGTGAGAGAATTCACCAGAGCCAGAGCGGGGAACAGAACAGATAGAAAGATTGAAGTACACTGCTGAGGGGAGCAGCGGACACGGCAGGAGAGGTCTGCGTGCCATGTGGGACCCTCGCCCTGCGGCCGGGGATTGAACCCGCACTGCAGAGGCTGTGGGCAGCTTCACAGCCCGGAGTTCAACCGCTGCACCACCAGGGAGGCCCACCTTCAGAATGTTTTATGTAGTTACCATAGACTCCTTGAAACTCATTCCCCTAAACTGGACTTCCATGACGTAGAGATGTCTGACTTTTTGTATCCCTTTTTGGTTGTTCTTTTTGTCCTTTACACTGGCTACTCTTTTGCTTCCAGTACTCTCAAACTGTCATCATTCTCACTAGATTCTTACTAACTAGTCCCTTTCCTCCTTAGAGAATTTAGCCATGTCTATAGCATCAATTACTTCCTCTATGAGCCATCCACACTGTTTGTCTAGATTTTTTTCTTCACCTACTTTGAACCTACTCCTTTTTAAAGTCATCCCATAAACTGATGTCCATACAGTCATCCCAAGATGGGTTTCTGAGGAATGACCCTAACTTGTCCCCAAAACTTCTAAAGTATGTCTAAATACCTTGAATGCCTACCTCCAATTTTATATCCTACTGTATCACTCCACATAACTTGTTTTCTGGGTACACTGGACACCTTGCCCCCTGATCATGGTATCTGTGCTCTTCCTGCTTGTTAAGAAGCCCTCATCACTGTCTGTTAAAATACAATCACCCCACAGGATTAATTTCAAATGACCCCTCTTTATGTGAAGACCTCAGTTGGAAATAACTTCTTTGTTTTCACTTACCCAACTTTGTATACAAGTACTTAACTATCTCATTTGCTGCCTTCTTTGCAAAATCCTTGAAAATAGGAAGCATTACTCATTTTCTCCCTGTTTCCTTGGTACCAAACAGAACTATGGTCAAAGAAGATGCTCATTTAGTAGTTTCTATTTATTCTGAATTCAGTTGTTGCTATGAAGACCTTCCTTTCACGAATGACCTTTCTTTCTTTTCCATAGAGCCAACCCCCACTGTATGACTTGACTGCCATGAAAGTACCCACTGCTGTGTGGGTTGGTGGACACGATGTACTTGTAACACTCCGGGATGTGGCCAGGGTCCTCCCCCAAATCAGAAATCTACGTTACTTTGACCTGTTGCCAGAGTGGAATCATTTTGATTTCATCTGGGGCCTGGACGCTGCACAACGGGTGTATAGTAAAATCATAGATTTGATGAAGGCATATGCCTAATGTAAGATATCTACTTGTCAGTAAAAAGTTGCTTCCAAGCTGATAAGAGGTTTCAGGAAAATATCAAGGTCTGCATCCTCCACTTATTATTGCTTCTTTATCACAGCATGCCAACTAGGAATTATTGCAATTGTGCTGCTCTTTCTCTAAGAAATGCCCACTTCTGAAATCCTAGACTCCTTCCATCTGTCAGTGCCAGAGTCTCTTTTTTCATCCAGGATGATCTAGCAAACTATTCTCTGCTAACAGTACTGTTAGGAAAATAGTTAAAAGAGGATTTTTTCCCTTTCTCATTTTAAGCTTATTAGTGGCTTCATGCAAACAATACCTGCTTCCCACTCTCTTAGTCAAAAGTTAGAACATTAACATAGGAGTGCTAGTCTAGCAAAAAGACCTTATAAATGCAGTCATCTGGGAATATATTTTGGGTGCCTGTGATCTTGTGGCTTATTTGAAATCACAATGAGAGCAATAGTCATTTTGATCATCTATAAATAAAACATAAAATAAGTCCTGGCCCACATCAAACTAGAAATAAAACAGCAGAATGGAAAACTAACTTAAGTATTGTGTTCCAAATCAAAAAGAAAAATATAAAATTAAGGATGATTAAGATAAGCTAAATTACTAATTATTAAAAGTTTTTACTTTAGGCCACTATCTCTGATAAAAGGCTCAATTATTAAAACTTTGTGAGAACAGTATTGGACATTGGCACTAGGCAACAGTTTTAGTTTTAGGTTATTACACATAAGAAATAATTTCTTTTTATCTTGTTCTAAAGATAAACTAAACTGATCAGTCATTGTGTTTTCATTACCAAACCAGAATCTATACTAGTGTATGCAAACCCAAGTAACATGTAGAATAGCTTATGTAAAATATAATTTAGAATCAACAAGAGAGGCACAGTGAATATTCAAAATTTTATATTATTTCAATTTCTAAATGATGCAGACCTTGATTCTAAGATTTAGTACAGAGTTCCAAGAAGTAGCATGAAGTTTTAATGTCAGTTATCGTATTTTCAAATGGTGTGAACTTGGAAACTTCCCTTACCTTCTATGAAGATGTAACTAATAAAAAACTGTGTATGGTCCTTAAAGAATCATCAATATATGATACACATAAATACTTTCAACAGTTTTTTCAACTTAAAGCAGCTAAATGTAAATAAGTTCACTAGTATTTACAGGTAGGACCAGTCTTTTGGATGT
>NW_023602664.1:0-11186 GCF_014898055.3 Talpa occidentalis
GGACATGTTTGGAATCTAGATATATTCTAAATGTCGGATTTCTTTGGAGAAGTCAGTGTCTAGACAAACTTAAGCAAATTCAATAATCTTTGTTCAATCACACTTAAGGTGACCGGTGTTCTGACTCAAATTAAATATTTTATTGTACTTAGATGACTGTGTTCTTTCTTTATTAGACAGATATATATTTCAAACTGCTATGCAAAGAATAAAGCTTACTGTGGTTTTTTCAGCTTTATTTATTCTAGTTAATCAAATAAGTTCCTATTTTTAGGAAAAAAGATATGTACTATGCAGCCAAAAATCAGAAATAGTAATTTTAATGTAGAGTTGGTGATTCATCACTCTTATTTAGTTACTATGTTGATTTTCTGAAGCTTAGTACCATTATATGTCCATTACATATAAATGTAATGAGCTTCTGTAAAATATTTTAAAATAAAAAGGACACAACTGGATATTTAAATTCACATAATTATAAATAGTAACAATGTATTGTGACAATGAATTGAACCTATAAAGTATCATCTCGCTAAAATAAAATTATTAAATTAAAAGTGTGTTTTCATTACAGTCTCTTGGAAGAAAAAAATGTCATAAAAGTGCAGAGAACTTTTAGAGATAAATTTTTGACTTTTTAAGAAATGAAGTTACTCAAAATCTTAGTGCTAAATTTTCCACAATAACTATAATGTTCTCCACCCATATCTGTTTCTAGGTTTATGGTTTAAGTGACTTATTTAGCTAAGAAGATATTAGTTGAATCACATATAAATTATCATCAGAAATTCTCATTCTATTTTAAGTTTAGATGAGGGTCAATGGGAGTACATGAGAAGGCGGAGGCAAAATTCACCTCAAGGGAGCAACATGTTAAGATCATAGCTTCTGGAATAAGACAAAGTTCAGTGTCATTTCTAGCACTTTCTAGCACTATGATTTGACAGTTTAACATTTGTTCCTCATTTTCTCATTTGAAAAGTGGACCTATTAATAGCAACACAGAGGGATGTTGTGAAAATTAACATAAGAAATATCGATATCTATAGTACAATTATACAGTGTCTGGGATATAGTAGGAGTTCATTGATAGTAGTCTGTAATGTCATTCACAGTACTATTCTTTTTGTAATTATAAAGGAGTGGAAAAGAAAAAAAGAAGAAGTAAATCATAAAAATAGCAGTGTAGAAAGACAAATCACTCATAAAAAGGTCAACTATATTGACAACATATTTGCTTAAAGCACAATGGAAGTCAGAATGTAAAAAATTTCTGAACTATTAAGCTAAAGTGTCTGCCTAAAAATCATTTACAAAATATAAGTATTTTTTCAAAGGGAAGGCTTAAATAAAGAACTTTCAGATGAATAAATATTAAGTGTTTGTTGGCAAGGATATTCCATTCAGTAAGAATATGATACTAACAGGAAAACTGAGATGATAAACACATGATAAAAAAGCCCATTAGTGGGCCTCCCTGTGGCATAAGGGCTAAGACAGAATACTATGAAGCTATCCACAGCCACTGAAGCACAAGTTCGATCCCCGCCAGGGAGGTGACCCACATGGCGCAGCAGACTTCACCTGACTTGCCCACTGCTTGCCTCAGCAGTGTAATTCAGTCAATCAGCCTGTTCTGCTCCCTACTCTGTCTCTGGTAAATCCTCTCACACCCCTGCACCTCTGGCCTGTACCCCAGTTCTTGTATGCATAAATAAATAAATCTTTTTTTAAAAAAAGCCCATTAGTCTGATCAAAGTCTACATAAAGTAACTATATAACACTAATAATAAAGTAACCATAACAATAGCAATGTACCAAGAGACTTTCAGAAATATATGATGATGTTAACCCACTAAAGCTCACAGTCCTACAGAGTATAAACTGGTTGCATCTGAGGAATCCATGGAGCCTGGTAACAAATGAAAAATCAGTGATGAAAGTAACATCACAAATATTAGTATAAAGCAAAAATATATGCTTCTTTTTGTGATGCACTGAGGATCCAACATTAGGTCAGTGCTATTCCTGCAAAAGATTTATAATCTGGAGCAAATGAAAAGGAAACAAAATAACTTATCGACAAATAACTTATTTGTATTCTTAAAAATGTCAAGGTCAATGCTCAAAAAATTAAAAATAAAACTACCATATGTTCCAGTAATGTCACTTCTGGTTATTTATCCAAAGAAAATGAAAACTAATTCAAAAAAATATATGCAGCCCTATGTTCACTGCAACACTATTCACAAAGTGAAGATATGGAAACAACCCAACGGGGTGAGGAGCAGATGAATACATTGAGAAGAGGTGGTATATACACAACTGAATACTACTCAACTCTAAAAAGACGAAATCTTGTCATTTCCAACAATGTGGATGGACTTGAGGGGTGTATACTAAGTGAAATGAGCCAAAAGGAGAAAGGTAAATACCATGTGATTTCACTCATTTATGGAATATAAAAAACAAAAAGCAAATGAACAAACAAAACAACAATAAATCCTTAGACTCTAACAACAGAATGGTGGTTACCAGAAGAGAAGGAGGGAGAGAGGGAATGGACAGTGGGGCCCATTGGCTGGTGGCAGATGATGAGATGACATTTGGTGGTGGGATTGGCGAGATAATGTGCAGCTGTTGCATTTTGAAATGTGCTTCTGGAACCTAAACTAATATTGCTCCAGAAAAAAAAATAAAATAAAAAAGTCAATGTCAATAAATGGAAAAAGAAAGTGGAGCATTTTATTTGATTAAATGAACTTAAGGAAACATGGTTACTGAGTGCAAACTGCAGTAAAAGACCAAGGAAATAAAAAGTCTATAAAGAACTTGACAGAGATGAAATTTGAAAACAACTGTTTAAAGATAAATGATGGTATAATGATGATGTGAGAACATATTTGATCTGTAGAGTCAACTACTTTAGAGAAGTACTGAAGGATAAAGGAGTCCAGTATCTCTGACTTACTTTGGCTTGTTTGAAAAAATATGCTTGTTTTTATTTTACATAGATCTATGATCCTACTTTTACATACTATTGTGCTGTATATTTCGCTGAAGTGCTTTCCTTATAAGGATAGATGAACTATATTGTTTCACTCATTTTAGTAATGTCATAGCATGTTATAGAGCATTGGTAAATATAAAAGTTTTCATTTTTCAATATTATAAACTATACATTATAACCATTCTTATAATTGTATCTTTATAAGCTTGCGCCAGTATTTCTCTAAGAAGAGATCTAGAAATAGAATCTACAAAAAAAATCATTAAGGGTTTTAAATATTAATAGATGCCACCCAAACCACCCTCCATGAATTGGAATAATTCACCATCCCCTTTGACAGTATATGACTGTCCTATTTCCCTATAGACTCCTGACCAGTGAATAGTAAGCCTTTAAATTTTATACAACTTATGTGTATCATTATTGTGTTTAATCTGAGTTTTACAAGTTACTGGTGAGGAGAACATTTTTAATATATATGTATTCATCACTGTCTTTTTTCCCCCATCTATACTTACCATTTGCTATTTTTTCTTCCTCTTACCTTCTCTTATTGCATCATAAAGCTTCCTGTGCATTTATTATTATTACTCCTATATTACATCCATCTGAACTGGGAAAAATGCTTTCTTCTACCCTGTGCTTATCTTTTACCCTTATTTATGATGTCTATTAAAAAATTTAAAGTTTAAAGAGCAGGCAGCTATAAATCACAGACATTCTGCGGACGGGGAGAAGGAGGTTTCAAATGTGGCAAGAAGAGCACAAGACACGGTATGTAATGTGTTCATGGGTGAATTGGTGATGGGAATTTTAAGGGACTACACACCGAGAAATCAAACATTGTACAAAAATGAAACACTGATGTAAAAAATATATATATATTTAAATAAATAATAAATAAAAAAATTTTAAGTTTTATGTAGTCAATTCTTTCAATATTTTCTTTATGTATGCTCTCAGTAGTGAAGGTTTGTCTAGGATTAAATTCTAAAAAGTCTTTACCTTTTCTTCTATTACATTTTAAAATATTTAGATCTTAATCTGCTAGCAATTTTTACATAGTGAGTATTATTGAAATCAAATTTATTTTCAAATAAATATCCATCCTTACTCCGATTTATTGTTTGACTTTATTTTCCCTACTAAGTTTGAACTTCAATTATTTTTCATGTTAAAATTCTAGGTAAATATGCCCTGTGTCTACACTTCTATTCATTATAATTGCTGTATTCTGACACAAACTTAGCTATTTTAGCTCTTTTATTAATAAGGTATATGTCACGCAATGCCCTCCCTTCTACTCCTCATCTGTGCATGTGATGTAATAGTCAAGAACACAGATTCCAGAACAAGTCCTTGCCATAGTACTTTCTGCTAACGGGTACATGAATTGAATGTTCTGTACTTCATACATCTGTAAAAATTTATGAATATATGATTATTATCATTATAAAGTGTGACTATTATTATAAATGTGTTAATATATGTACAATTCTTAGATCACATATATCATATAATAAATTCTCTATAAATGTTGCCAATTACTGCTAGTCCCTTGGTAGTCACTCTTATGTAATTGTTGCTGCCTATAAGCTTTTTACATCAGTTATCCCATTCTCAGAAGTGTTACCATTGCACTTGGTTAGACAGGGCAATAGACACCAGATTAATTATAACTGAAATGCTTCTTTTGTAGCTTGAAATTCTTTAGCACTGGAATCCTGCCTGTATGTGAAAGTTTAAATATATTGTAATGATCACTCCCTTTATTCTGTCTCTACAGTGGTTAAAGCTGCCCCCCCACCACCAATAACAAACAGCTCACAATTGACCACTAAACAGACTCTGAGAACAATTTGAAAAAAATCTCTACTAGTAAATGATTTTACACATGTATGTTTGTCTCAGTGAACTGTGAATTGTGAACTGTGACTGAATTACTGTGCTTTTGAAATGAGAGGAGATTGCCATTTGGTTTACTTAATAAGAAACATGTCCCTAGACATCTTCCAGAATTTGCAATATCATGGAAGAAAACAATAAATGACTACCATTTCCATCTGTTCCAAGGCTGTATTTTGTTAACGAGACAATCATACATTAATATACACCATATGAAAGAATGTTTGTTTAACCAAATTCAGTAAAGACGTATATAGATTCACAATGTAAGATGTAGTTAGGTGATATTACACAATTACATCCACATAGCGATAGCAGATACGCTAACCATATTAGCCATTTGTATAAAATACACTGTTGGATTTTTTGGTCCAGTAGCACTGTTATTGGTTGTCTTCTTGATTTAATATAAATAGCTCCCTAAACTGTAAGTAATCTAATCAGCCTTCTGTATTTTTATATTTGTCATCACTTCTGTTGAGCTAAAAAACATAATATACCAGTTACTGTCATAAACATAGTATGCTGAATACAAGGAGGTAGAGTAGGCTGTATTTGTTTTATTGTTATACTTTGCTCAACCAAGTGACAGCATGAACTTACATCTAAACACAAGTTATTGTACACTGCAGGCCAAAACATAGGCTGGATCTGGAGTATGAGCTAAGAGTGCAGACATGGAATAACAGTGAAAGGCTCTCTGGGTTCCAATGAGTAAGGCAACTTTCCAGTTCATCTGAGAGAAGCACAGTACAGCATTATCACAGCACCATATGCATCTGTGAATCTTAGTGGCTCTAACTAAGTGCATTGCAGAGACTGTGGCTGATTAGTCAGTTATTGAATGCTGCACACTGTTCGTCTGTGTGATAATAAAAGGGACCATTAATTAATTATTGTTTTAAGAGAGATACCAATAGTGGGTATCCTGATGCATTATGTCATCAAAGTATGCAGTGTCACGGGGGAAAAAAATGGGTGACTTTCAACAAAGGGCCATTCTGTTGAGACATGCTAGGTACTTTGAGCCATTTCTGAACAAAAGAAGAATAAATTCAAATTGTTCATTAAGGATAATTCTCTTATATGCCATATAATTACTGGATAGTGCATTATCTATGTGACTCACATAGCATGCAATTTACTATAGAGAGATTAAAATCAATGGTTTTTAGCAGAACAATACATGATAACTACAAAACTTGAAACTTAGAGTTTTTAACATTCACTGATTATTTCAGCATTTTCTTTGCCCTAACCTAAAAAAAACTACATCTGCAATATGATTATATCCCCATGTGACAAACATGAGTCTCAGGAGTGAAGAAATTTGGCCAAGATCACAACTAACAATTTTGGAGCAAAATTCAAATTAATTTCATTTCAAGGCCTCTAGCCTAACTTGGAACCATGCTTATCTCTTTGTAACTTCAATTCCTCCCACCTCCAGTCCAACCCTCCTTAATTTGTTTACTTGTTTTGAAAATTCATCAAAATAATAAATATATATTAAACCTCAGATGAAAACCTCCAAAGTGTAATGAAGGTTAATATGCTGGTGCATTTACTCCATTTCTTTTCTATTATAAATTCAGGAAATTACACAGATAATATTTGAGTCTCCTTTCCTCTAATTCTTAGTTTTCTTTTTATTCTCTCTCCAATGACAATAGTCATTGTCATGAGATTGGAGTATATTCTACCAGTGTTTTTAATTTTTTAGTATATATATATAATGATCCCTTAGCCAGTGACATTAATTAAATAGGTGTTGATCTACAAAAATGGTGAGTAAAAGATTCTATAGCCTTCTATTTTGCAACTTGGCATGTAATCTAGTTGATTTATTTTAACAGTTGTGTGATAATCTGTTTTATTTTTCTATTTCCCTATTGATGAATGTTTAGATATGAAACTTTACCATTTCAGATAAATCTGCAGCAAATAAACTTCTGCATATCTGATTATGCACATATGTACAGATCTTCTTAGCTATATAGTTAAAAGTATGTCCTCCATGGTTAGTACCCATACTCTTCCAGTTAATTATTTTAAATGCAAAATCTCTATATGTACAGTGCACCTTTGTTCAGTGTTACACCTATATAATATTCCATCACATGTACAAATACTCCTATTTCTGTATATTTGCCAATACTAAATTATTTTGGGAAAAAAAGCCTTATCATTGTTATGGGCTGAACACATCCCCCCAAAACTCATATATTGAAATCCAAACCCTCAATTTGATGGTGTTAGGAGAGGCGAGCAGGCCATGAAAATGGTGTCATTATAAATGGATTGTGCTTTAAAGGAGGCCACAGGGAGCAATCTTTGATTTCTGTCACATGAGGATACAATAGGAAAATACCCATGTATCACTCAGGAAGTGGGCTGTCACCAGATACCAAATTTTCTGGAGACTTACTTTGGAACTGGAGAAACAAATGTTTGTTGTTTGAGACATGCAGTATATGGTATTTTGTTATAGCAATCTGAACAGACTAAGATAGGCACATATATGTGAAAGTATAAAATGTATATGTAGATTATTAAATAATAATGCATGAATACCATGATACCATGAACATCAAAAGGCAATATTACTGGATCCTTCAGATTTGGATGTCTGCCAAATCACATCATGCTCACCCTCGAGAGCGAGTTTTGCTTTCATCATCTGTTTTTTCATATTGATTTTATAGTCGGGATGTGTCTATCTAGTTTTGAGAACCTGAGAAAGAAAGAACAGTAGTAAGGACTGTTAGGGGAAGGCTTTCAAGAGGAGTTCTGCTGATGGAGTTTCAGAGTGTCTGTGAGTTTACAAGAGCCACTTCTGGGGAAGCTACTGGGCATGGCCATAAATGCTATGGAAAACATAAGACTAATGTCACTTGAGACATCTAGCAGGAATGAAGTGAAAAGCAGGGATTGGGGGATGTCCAACAGAAATATGTCAGAGGATTAGGCAGTTCTGCATTTTCTGCTGCTGAACTCACTATAGATCAACTTTAGCTCCACAAGTTGTTCAAAGCAGAATACTTGTGGGATGAAATGCATGTCTTCAGTAGACTCAGTGAATAAAGCATGAGAAGAAAAGCAAATGTGCACATGATTTAATCCAGCCAAGTACAGGTAAGAATTGGGCCTGGGAATTTTGCCATTAGGTTAATAATAATGGCACAGTGGCAGTGGCCAGGTTGCTAAAGGCATTCTTCAGCGTCTATCCCTTGAGTTACTTTTCTCTAATCTAGTCTGGGGGCACAGATGTTATCCTGGGATCTTCCTTCAGTAACTAATTGGGAGTTCTCTAGACCTATTTCCTGTGTTAAATCTCCTTTTTGATATATCACATTTAGCCTCTATCTTGGTTAATTTTGAGTTTCACAAAGATAATTTAGTTTAGTTTATGAGTACAAAGAGAACCTTTCCTATCAGAATTTCAAGCCTCTCTTCAAGTCTCCCTTAGAGACCTCCTACAATGAGGGTCTGGTATGACTGTGGTGGAAAGGAGATGGGAATATCTGAATTTATCAGTCAGTATAGGAATTTTCATTTAATCTCTTTATTTTGGTAAACTCTCTCTGTGCCTATTCTACCAATTTCTTCTATTTCACATTCAAAGCAAAAAACTTTATACTTCTGCTGAATTGAAGAAGAGGCAATTTTCCAAACAGGAAAAATTTTATAAGTAATCTAGGGATATTAATGTGTCTATGTGATTTTAACCCATATTACTCTCCCCCTTCACTTCTGACTACACGGTCTTTGATACTTCTGACAATTTTTTAATTATTTGATGGACATTGTATAGTGTTAAGCTGTCCTCATGTCAGACTTGGAATCTGACTTTCTCCTGATTATAAGTCAATTACCACTTGTCCATCTGGTGATTTTCAGCTTCCAAAATTTTCTGACTCTTGCCTATATTCTGTGTTTCTCATCCTTATAATCCTTAGAATAGGCATTGTAAAGGCTGAGGATAAATCTAAAACCAGATTTTTCTTGCTGAAATGTAAGGAAGCTAATAAATTCCTACCTGAGCACTCCTTTATTCCCTTCGTTAACCATTTTTCTCTAAACCTTTTAAAATAGAGTGCCCTACATGAAATTCTAAGCATCCCAGCAGAAACTTGACAATGGTCTTTGAAATGCTGCACACTTATTTAAATGAAACTAACTTGAATGTATAGGTGTAATTTGTAAGAATCTTCCATGTGAATCAGAGAAAATTGCACCACTGAAATAAATGTTCATTCTGTACACCATCAAATGCTGGGGCAAAACAGAGTGAAATGCTGCTTAATGTGTGAAGTGTTGGTAGAAAATTTGCTCCAGCCTTCTTCAGACTCTTAGAATGAATGGAGTAAAAAATATGGAAAAAATAATAACAAACAATATAGAGAAAGCTCTTCAAAATATCTTATAAATTCAGTTGACAGCACTTCTAAGAAATTTCAATATGGTAAGGATTGGAGAAACCAAGTAGGGGATATAGGGTCTCTCAGAATCACAGTCAGTAGAGAAATCAGACTAGCAAATGATCACAGGACTGAAGGCCTACGTCCATGTTGCTCCTCTCACCTTAGAACATCCTCTTTTCTACCCTTTGTTTGACTGGCTACTTTCTTATCTTTTACATATCAGCTAAAATATCACCTTTCCCTGACCATCCAATGCAAAGAGTGGCCTAGCATCTATACCTTCACTATCATTTCAATCTTAGTGTTCTGTTTGTTTCCTTTAAATATTAATCAAGGGGCCTCCCTGGTGGTGCCAGCAGTTGAGCTCTGCGCTGTGAGGCTGTCCGCAGCCTCTGCAGTGCGGGTTGGATCCCGGCCAGCCGGCGAGAGTCCCACATGGCGCAGCAGACTTCTCCTGTCTTGCCAACTGCTCCCCTCAGCGGTGTACTTCGGTTCTTCTGCCTGTTCTGTTCCCTGCTCTGTCTCTGGTGAATCCTCTCACCCTCCCATGCATCTGGCCTGTACCCCGGTTCTTGTATAAATAAATAAATCTTTTAAAAAAATAAATATTAATCAAAATGCATGATTATTGTACTTATATTTGTTGCTTTTCCCTTTCTATCTCCCATCACTGCACTCTAACAAAGTGAAGAACCATAATTTTTTTTTAATCCAAAATGACTGAAAACATTCTTAATACACAGCATACTGTGGCTAAATTTCCTATCTTAACTTCCTAGCAGCACATGAGATAAGTCTTAAAGGATTTGTATAAATTAGCTAGTAGTAGAGGACATTTAGGGGAGGTCATTTCAGTCAAGCAGAGAGGTATGAGAGAAATCACAAATTATTTAATATAGTTGGAGTAAGTACTTTAGAAATAGGATACAGAGAAACCAGAGAGAAATAACAATGGGAAGGAAAACTGACTAAATTCATGAATTATTACCTCATTATCAAGTCTTGAATACCACTGGAGTATTTTAAGCAGAGAAATACAAGGATATATAAAACTGATTTTTTTTTTATTATTTTAGAAAAACCAAACAGAGACAATACGAGCAAATAGAATTGAGTAAGGCAGGTCCTCCCTGGTGGACTAGGGGTTAGTATCAGTGCTATCACCCCTATGGCCTGAGTTCGATCCCCAGCCTGGGAGTTAACCCACATATGGTGCAGCAGACCTCTCCTCTCTAGCCCGCAGCTCCCCTCAGCAGTGTTTTTCAGTAAAATCAGCCTGCTCTGCTCCCCACTCTGTCTCTGGTGAATCCTCTCGACCCTCTGTACCTCTAGCCTACACCCCAGATCTTCTACCCCCCAAATGTAAAAAGAATTGCGTAAGGCAAAGTTATAGTTATAACTGTTGATAGAGTAGCTATTCCCTAGAAAAATTGAAATTTGAACTTTATGTGGAGTTCTTATAAAGACAAACTTTCTAAAAACTGAATCAATAGTAATTGATGACCTACTCAATATAATAAGTAAAGAACTAAAACAAATCAAAGGTATTTTTCAAATTTCTGATATGGACTTTAGGTAGAAATGGTGCCATATAATAAAATGAATGAAATAAGAGTAACATTGTAGGATGGGGTAGGAAAGGAGACTAGAAATAATAACACCTTGAAAATGGACTTACAAGATGCTAGTTGTATGATTGTTCCTATATTGTGTCACTTTTAAAATCCTTTTCATGATTTGTGTCTTTCTTGTGACAATATTTATTAAATATTTATTTCTCTTTCTGATTTGCTTCTCTGGCACTCTCCAATACCAATTGTCTCTCCAGAGATTGAAATACAAGAATG
>NW_023602665.1:0-11183 GCF_014898055.3 Talpa occidentalis
AAAGAGTTTATGTGAGGGTAAGAGATGGGGAATGAGGACCATCTTCTTCTGGTTTAGTGTTTCTAATTCTAGAGTAAGGCAGGATTGCAGACTGCCTGGTGAGTGGGGGACAGATTTTAGGCAGCCTTGCGTGCCCTGCTGCACAGTTGTGACCTCAGCTAAGAGTTTTGAAATAGGAATGTGACTAGATGAGATCTGTATGTTAGAAACATAAATCTTGCAGCCCTTGCTTGGTAGGACAGAGGCCACATTTCACAAAATCTAAGATGTCATCATTTATTTTATGTTCCACATAGAAAAAATTTTTTACTGATTAAATGATGGTATACCACAGACCACATTTCAGAGATAAAATGTAATGACATAAGTGTCTCAAAATTGAAGAAAACTGGTAACTCCCTAGCTGGAGGCTTCATTC
The DNA here is from genome assembly GCF_014898055.3 of Talpa occidentalis. Classification (NCBI taxonomy): domain Eukaryota; kingdom Metazoa; phylum Chordata; class Mammalia; order Eulipotyphla; family Talpidae; genus Talpa; species Talpa occidentalis. The sequence continues at coordinate 419 of NW_023602665.1, forward strand.
CTCCTTCCTCCAAGGAATGAATGGCTACAGTATCTCCACTCCACTAACCATCAATGTTGATTGCACTGACTCCACTTAACTAAATTTAATGAATTGGCTTTTTCCTGCCTGTGACCCAGAAAGCTCAAAATTAACATGTTAAGGGCCTCCCTGGTAGCCCAGGGGTTAAAGTCTCAGCACTATAAAGCTATTGCCAGCCACTATGGCATGATTTTGATCCCCGGCCAGGGAGCTAACCTACGTGTGCAACAGACCTCTCCTGTCATACCCACCACTGCTTCCCTCAGCAGTCTATTTCAGTCAATCCGCCTGTTCTGCTCCCCACTCTGTCTCTGGTGAATCCTCTCACCCCCCACACCTCTGGCCTACACCCCAGTTCTTGTATGCATAAATAAAAATAAATCTTAAAAAAAATTAACACCTTAATACTGACATCCTTGGCCCAAGGACTTCAGGTGTCTTTCTGTTTTGGTTGCTCTTGATAACAGCACTGACTTCATGTTGCACATTAAATAGGCTGATGTGCTTGCTATTGCTAAACCTTTATTTTACAAAAACACTTTTGTTTATAAGTTTACTACAAGATACAATGAAAGATATAGTGAAGAGAGATGTTGATTGAAGGTCCCAAACACAATGCTTCTGTTCCTGTGGAGTTGGGGTGGGTCACCCTCTTGGTTTGGATGTGTTCACCCACCTGGACACTATCCAATCTATTAGGAATCTTGTGGGAGCTTCCTCGCATAGGCATTATCAATATATATATTTTAAAGATTTATTTATTTATGTATACAAGAACTGGGGTACAGGCCAGAGGTGTGGGGGGTGAGAAGATTCACCAGAGACAGAGTGAGGAACAGAATAGGCAGATCGATTGAAATGCACCGCTGAGGGGAGCAGTGGGTGAGTTAGGAGAGGTCTGTTGCACCATGTGGGTAGCTCAAAGGCCAGTGATCGAACTTGTGCTGCAGAGGCTGTGGACAGCTTCATAGGTTGTGTCTTAACCCTTGGCGCCACCAGGGAGGCCCCAGGCATGATCAATATTAATTCCATTTCTGGTTCTCCCTGGTGGTGCAGGGTGTTGAGATGCAACCTATGAAGCTGTCCACAGCCACTGCAGCACCGGTTCGATCCCCAGCCAGGGGGTTGCCCATGTGGTGCAGCAAACCTCTCCTGGCTCGCCTGCTGCTCCTTTCAGCAGTGTATTGCAGATCTGCCTGTTCTGCTCCCCACTCTATCTCTGGTGGATCCTCTCCCCGCACCTCTGGCTTGTACCCCAGTTCTTGAATAGGTAGGTCTTTAAAAAAAAGATAAACTCCATTTCCAGCCTCTCTTCTCTTTCTGGAGGATGGGAGGTGGCCTGAAATTTCCAAGGTTCTAATCATGTGTAGGTCTTTCAGCCCCTGATGAGGAACCCACCCTGACCTACCCCATTGGAACAAAAGGTGGTTCTGGTGCTCTTTCACTTAGGGACTTAAAAAGGCTCTGGAGGAACCTCCAGAGTCTCAGGAACCAGGGATGGCACCCATGTATATTTTCCCACCATCTAACACCTGTGAGAGGTTTGCATATTCTCTCCCACTCCCATGTCTTCATGGTGATATTGTGACTCAGGAAACTCAGGAGTCCGTACAACAGTGGGACTGAGACTGGGTGAGAATCTGGGTTTTAGTCCTAACATAAGACTCCTCACTTTTGTCTTCAGTTAGAATAATAGCTGGGGTGGAGGAAGGTTCTACCTGCATTTCCTTACTCACAGTTTCTAGGAGCTATGTGAAGGGGCCTTGATGGGTAGAGGCAGGTTGGACATCTGGCAGGTCTTGACAGGTTGTAGTACACCTCTGAGGGGGCCAGAGAGATCACTACCTTTAGTGTCTATCTTTTTCACCAGACCTTTGTCTTGATACACAGGCTGATTTTTTGCATAAGTTTTTTTTTTTTAATAGAGGCATGTTTTATTTATTTGTTTGTTTGTTTGTTTTGTTTATACATGCACTGGGTACAGTCAGAAGTGCGGGAGGGTGAGAGAATTCACCAGAGCCAGAGCAGGGAGCAGAGCAGGCAGAAGGACTGAAGTACACTGCTGAGGGGAGCAGCGGGCAGCAGGAGAGGTCTGCACGCCATGTGGGACCCTCCTCCAGTGGCCAGGGAGCAGCCGGGGATTGAACCTGCGTCGCAGAGGCCGCGGGCAGCTTCGCAACCCAGCGCTCAACCGCTGTTCCACCGGGGAGGCCCTGCATAAGTTTTTTTGTATATTTCAGCCTAGTAATCTTCAGTAACTTCCCTCCTGTATCAGTCAAAATTCTGTGTGTGTGTGTGTGTATTTGCTGATGATGCACAAGTCCAGGTCCAAGCTGGCTGGACAAAAAGGGCATCCAATATTTGGGTGATGGAAAAGTTCAAGGGCAGGCATAGCTTCAGGCATAGCTTGATACAGGATTTCACAAGATGCCTTTCAGACCCTGTTTTTTCACTTCATCTTTGGGTTGTCTTTATTCTCAACTAGGCCAACCCTCTGATTAGCAAAACTGCACTAGCAGCACCAAACCATATGACCCTTCTACATAAGTTCTTGAGAAACCAGGAGAATCTTTACCCCCAGTCTCCACTAGGTCTTCTTGTGACTGGCTGCCATTGAGTCACATTCTCACCCCTGAAGCAAGCACTGCGGCCAGGGGGCATTAAACTATTCCCTTGCTCCACCTTGAGCAAGGGAGAGCTCTGTGCCCAGTGCATGATCCCCACAAAGGAATAGGGTAAAGTGAACATAGGAAGACTGGGAGCAGGTGCTCCTAGCCTGCTGGCGGGAACGTTCATTTGTTCATTTGCTTAGGAAACAGCCCCTCCTGGTCTAGTAAGTAGGGGCTGCATCTGCTTGTTCCAGGACACGTGTGCAGAAATGTTCACGGAGCCACATTTGCAGTTGTCCAGATGGCCATAGGAAGTAGGTTATATTGGAATGGAATTACGTAATCATAAAGCAATGAAAATGAACAAAACCAGTCACCACCTCATGAGTGAAGCTCACTAACATGATGTAGTCCCCTCTTCATGCAATATGATTCCATTCATCTGAAGCTCAAAACCAGGAACGATAAACTGTTATTTATGCATGCATGCCTAGGTATAAAACTAAAAAGGGGACCAGCAATTATCACTTATTGTAATTTATTCCATAACAACCATTTCCTTGGACACAGCTTTCCCTCTGGTTTCAGTACATTCCCGAAGCCAAACCTTGGATCCATGACTGGCTCTGCGCTGGTGATGTGCAGCCCAGTGTTCTTACTGCTGCAGGAAATCTGAAGAAATTGTTTCTCTCTCTAGTAACTCACTGTCTTACCAGAGGTTCTTGTAGTCATTCAGCAAGGAAGCAATTTGTTTGCATCAGATGCTCTGTGCCTCTGCTTTGTTCACTTCATTAGCCAGTATTTATTATTTCCTCTGTGTCAGGTGTTGTGCTGCCTTCTAGGGATAAGACAGTGTCTGCCTTTGTTGAGTGTGAAAAGCTAATATTAATCAAGTAATTACACTAATAAGTCGGGAATTACAATTGCAGAGAATTGCACGGTGCAGTGTGGGGTGCTTTTGGGTTGTGTAAGGGAAAGAACGGATGGGCTCAGTCTGCAGGTCAGGCAAGAGTTGCCCGAGGAGTTAGTTTTCAGCTGAGACTGCAGACTGGAAAAGGAGTTTGCTAAGAGGGCATGGAAAGGGATTCTATGCAGAGGGAAGAGCATTTTCAAAGGGCTCATACAGAAAAGAACATGGAAACTTTTTTTAAAGTTGCATTATTTTTTATTGAGGTAACGTTGGTTTACCTTACTGTATATGATTTAAGGGAACACAGACATATGTTATCACACCATGCCCACCATAAAAGCACCCACAGTCCTTCACCAACCCTATTCTGTTAGACTGTAAATCCCCCAGGAGGGACCTTTACTTTATTCTTGGAGTCCTGGAAAGCCACAGAGAGGTCTTAGAAGGGTGGTTATGGAAGGGTACTTGCATGTTAACATGCACAGGCTGTGTCTGAGGGACTGAGGAAAGCCACACACAATGGCTGGAGCACTAAGCAGTGGGGAGAGGAGGTTCAAATAAATTGGGGACCCTCAAAACAATATATATTCCTCACAATTAGCTCCATTTTTAGCTTCCAAAGGACTACCTGACTATGTCACCAGATGTAAGCTCCAGGGAGGTAGGGACTTTGCAATTTTCTTTTTCTACTATGTTCTCAGTGTCTGGTACATAGTAGGCACCAAAAAAAGTGTCTATTAACTGTTGAATGAATTCTGACACCCTGATAGTTAAAATCCTCAAGTGCACTGTAAGCCATGACCCAGCACCTCCCAGTTGGCCATTGTCTCCAGGCCCCACTCTGCACCTTGTGGGATCACTGTGCTCAGAGCACCCAGCTGAACCCCATTTGCATGGTTTTTACTATGCTTCAGAGTATCACCAAAGCTCAGCCCCATGGGGAGAAGTGGCCATGTGACTTCAGCAATGCACTCACCACAGAACCCACATCTTTAAACACTGCCTGCTGCCCAGCCCACAGCCTCATCTGGGATTGTAAAATCCAGGGAGTCCAGTCCCAAGGTGACATCACAGGGGCAGGTCCACTTCCCTAGGATCCAGAACCAGGTCATTTGCTTTTTGCCCTGAATTCTGTCTTTTCTAGGTTTGTGAGAGATATCAAAAGTTTACTTCTAGAAGAATTTACTTATTTTAGGTTAAGGACTAGGACTTAATCTAGAACCCGAAAATGGGACTCCTCAGATGAGGTTCCCACAAGGCATGGAGCTCTAGGCTAATTGCTTTGCAATTTCAAAGAAGAGGTTTGGGGATTCCAGCAGAGACCAGACCAGGGAGCACATCTGGGCACCTGCGCTTTTATAGACCTGAGTTCGCATCTGGGATTCAGTGTCTTCTCGGCTTCTTTTCTGTGGCATCTGGGAGCCCAGGCAACAGAGGCAGGGAGGAAGGTGTAGGGTGGCAGAAGCCACTGTGAGTTGAAGGAACATTTGGCACCTGCTTGAGCAGAAGTTGTCAGAGGACCAGAGTTCTGGTCCCTTTCCTCTTGAGCTGACCCAAGGTAGATGTAGGGACAAGGTGCGACGGAGCTTTTCTCGACTGGCTTTTGCAGATTCTTACAGCCATGAATTGCCCGTGACATCCACATCCTAAAATGTGTTGCTGGAAATTACATCTGCTGCCTGTTGACAGATGCAGAGTAGGATTTGGGGGATCCAGAGAGTTGTAGGGGAAGAGTAGGGTGGTTTGGGGAAAAGGGCTCAGGCGATAGGGAGTGTCTGCAGTCCTGCCTGGTTCTGTGGAATCACAACCAGCTTCTGGTTTATTGAAGGGACAGAAGCAGGGGTGTGTGACCTCTGCTACATGCTGATTCATGAAGTCACTTTCTCAGGTTTCAGAATTTGCGTAAAGGATGTGAGGGTTTTTTTGCTCTGATTTTCTGTGGTTTCTCCCTAACCGAGAGCCAGGAATGGAGAGGAAGATATTGTGGAAACCTGTTGAAATAACCAGCGCCTATGCAGAAGGCATAAACTGTTGAAGGGCAGAATCATGGGGGACATGGTTTTAATGGAGACGAGTTTGCAAAAAGGGTCCATTTGGTGTTAGATCTGAAAGGATTAGGTGTGGGGTGGTGAGCAGTTATTCTGGCACTCTTGTGTTGCTCATACTTGAACCCCATTTTTGGACCTATCTCAGGCTAGGATACTTTCAGTCCGCATCAGCAGTAACAAGTGCCCTGTTACCTTTATCAGCACTCTCCAGCTTACAGAGCCCTTCCCCATATGTGAGTGCACCCCAGTTTCCCGACAAAGAAACTGGCATTGGATCCAGTCTTACATTTGCCTGAGTAAGGAAGAGAGTGGTGGATCTGACACCAACTGCTTGCTACCACATACCCTTGGCAGGTTACTTACTCTGCTGGCTGAGCCTTGGCTTCCTCAGAAAACCGAGCATTAAATAACATAAGGGACCTCCCTGGTGGCGCAAGGGGTTAAAGCACAGCACTGTGAATCTATCCCCAGCTTCTGCAACATGAGTTCGATCTCTGGCCGGCCAGGGAGCTACCCATATGGCGCAGCAGACCTCTCCTTCCTCGCCCGCTGCTCCCCTCAGCAGTGTATTTCAGTCGATCTGCCTGTTCTGTTCCCCACTCTGTCTCTGGTGACTCTTCTCACACCCCGTCCCCCCCACCTCTGGCCTGTACCCCAGTTCTTGTTTGTCTAAATAAATAAATCTTTAAAACAAAATAACATAACATATGTAAATGCCAGGTAAGGTGGGTTCTTTGGTTCTTTTCTTTCTTTCTTTCTTTCTTTCTTCCTTCCTTCCTTCCTTTCCTTCCTTCCTTCCTTCCTTCCTCGCTCTTTTTTTTTTGATTGATTGATTTATTTATACAAGCACTGGGTACAGTCAGAAGTGCGGGAGGGTGAGAGAATTCACCAGAGCCAAAGCGGGGAACAGAACAGACAGACTGACGAAGTACACTGCAGAGGGGAGCAGCAGGCATGGCAGGAGTAATCTGCGTGCCATGTGGGACCCTCACCGGTGGCCGGGGATTGAACTGGCGCTGCAGAGGCTGCGGGCAGCTTCGCAGCCCAGCGCTCAACCGCTGCGCCACCAGGGGAAGCCCAAGGTGGGTTCTTAATAAATGCTGTTGCCCAGTTGTTGTTCCTCACCAGTGGTTACAGAGCCTGAACTTGAACCTGGCTGTTCACTCACAGATTTGCATGTACTCAGCAGTGCAGGTTAGTCCTCTTTCATCATAGGCCGCGATGGGTCCTGTATAGCCAGGCGATGGGACTGAACATAGAAACGTCTGTTTTATTTCTCTGATAATGGCTGACTTGCAGACAAGTGGTTTGATACAGTTAGTGTCGCCTTCAACTCTCCAAGTCCTTTTATTTGCTCAACACGTTTGTATTGGCCTCCTACGGTGTGTCAGGCACCGTGATCTCTTCCTTAGTGACTTTTAACATCTTTGGTAGTTGCAGACCTTTGTGGATTCTTTTGAGAAATATGGAAAATCATAACCCCTCTCCTCGGAAAACTTTCTAATGTTTTGTTTTTCTGAAACATTTAAAAGTTTCAGTCATGAAGTCCTAAATACTGCAGCATGCGTTGCCTTAAAAAATGGACATTCTCATATATAACCTCAATAAGTACCATTTAAAAATAAATACTTTAATTTTCTCAAATTTTACTAATTTATATTTTACATAACTATAATTTCAGGGATACATTTTCACACCCCCATATATATAGGTGCTTTACTCACCCTCCACCAAACCCCACTTCATGTCCTGTCCCCCTTCCTTCCTCATTTCCTCCCTCCTCCCCTGTTCTCCTGGTAACCAGTGTAGTTTTCATAAGGTCTAAGTTCTGTTTGCTGTATTTTTTTTCTTTTTCTTTTTAATTTATTTATGCATACAAGAACTGGGGTACAGGCCAGAGGTGCAGGGGGTGAGAGGATTCACTAGAGACAGAGTGGGTCGCAGAACAGACAGACTGACTGAAATACACTGCTGAGGGGAGCAGTGGGCAAGTCAGGAGGTCTACTACGCTGTGTGGGTTGCTCCCTGGCCGGGGATCGACCTCGTGCTGCAGTGCTTGCAGATAGCTTCATAGGCTGTGTCTTAACTCCTTGCACCACCAGGGAGGCCTCACAAGTTTATTTTCTTTTGTTGTTTATATTCCACAAATTAGTGATACCATTTTGTATCTGTCTTCTTTCACTTAGCCTAATCACCTCAAGAGCTATCCATTTTGTCTTAAAAGATACTGCGTCATCTTTATAATTAACTGAGTAGTATTCTGTTGAGTATATATTCTAGTTTTCTTTATCCATTTTTGGTCACTGGGCACTTAGGTTGGTTCCATGACTTGGTTATTGTGAATAATGTTGATATGAACATAGGAAGGCACAAATCTTATTTAAAATTATATTATATTAGAGTTTTTATATTCTCTTATATTCTAGCAGTGATGTTTATTTATAAGTTTATTTATTTTTGGTTGAAGAACTGGGGTATAGGCCAGAGGTGCAGAGTGGGGGGGGGTGGGTATAAGAGGATTCACCAGAGACAGAGTGGGAGCAGAACAGGCAGACTGACTGAAATACACTGCTGAGGGGAGCAGCAGGTGAGACAGTAGGGGTCTGCTGTACCATGTGGGTTAGCCCCCTTGCTGGGGATTGAACTCAGGCCACAGCAGTGATAGTGCTGTGACTAGGCCACTAGGGAGGCCCTCACTATCTCTTGCTGCCACCTTTTCCATTCTTGCACTCTGTGCTTTGAATATTCCCTGAATTTGCTCCTAGATTTTTCCTCTATACTATGCTCGTGCTTAATATTTTCAACAGAATTCTTTCACTCAACCCACTTTGAAACCCTTGAGGCTAAGTGCCATTCTCCCCATTTTATGGCTCAGTAAACTGAGGCTCAGGGTCCTTCATAAGCTCTTTTGTCACAGAGTCAGGGTTGAAGGCAGTCATATGTGCTGGGCTCCTAAATGCAGCCAGGAAGTGTGCTGGGGCTACAAAAGTGGTTGGGACTGACATCCTCTCTCTGCTCAGCGATGTGTTCCCCCTGAGCGTGGCACCCTCATTAGCACATGCAGCCCCCAGACTATATCTCCTATATGGGTTTCCTTCACCAGCTCAGCCTGGACGGTCCACCATTGTGAGCAGCAGAGCAGCCAGGCCAGTGCTATGGGGAGTGGTGGCTGAGAATGAATGCAGTGTGGCCAGACCATGCTCCTGGCAGGCGGAGGCCAAGTGGAGTCGGCATCTAGGGGAAGTGAACCACACCGAAGCCACCTCACAGCCCAAGAAGGAGTCCACAAAGGAAGGCACTAGGCGCTTGATGCTTCTTGAATCTGGGTCAGGAGGCTCGGTGCTCTTGGTGCTTGCCACCAGAAACCTGGAAGGGCAGACAGAGGGGCTCTTGCCTGTCAGGGCTCCTTATGAAGAGTTGTGCACCTTGTGCCCAGCACAGCTGAGGGAGCACTGTGTGCACACTGCACACTGTAGACTTGTGTGTTTATTAGGACAGTTTCCAGCAGAAAGTTACCGGGGTATCTTGCTCTGTCAGTTGGTAGGAATGCTGTCTACTCTGTCAAGCTGCCCTCTGCGGCCTAAGTTTCCTCCTCTGTAAAATGGTCCTCTGGTACTGTTGGGGCCTTGTAGGAGCTGTCGGTGTGACTGGCTGCTGCTGGAGCTGGTGGCCCTGTGCCAGGCAGCACCTCTGCCTCTCCTATGTGCTCACTCCTGACTCTGTGTCTTTTTTTTAATAGAGGCACATGTTTTATTTATTTATTTGTTTGTTTGTTTGTTTTGTTTATACATGCACTGGGTACAGTCAGAAGCGCGGGAGGGTGAGAGAATTCACCAGAGCCAGAGCGGGGAGCAGAGCAGGCAGAAGGACCGAAGCACACTGCTGAGGGGAGCAGCGGGCGGCAGGAGAGGTCTGCGCGCCATGTGGGACCCTCCTCCGGTGGCCGGGGAGCAGCCGGGGATCGAACCGGCGCTGCAGAGACTGAGGCAGCTTTGCAATCCAGCGCTCAACCGCTGCGCCACCGGGGAGGCCCCCTGACTCTGTGTCTTATCCCCAAGGAAGAGAGGACCTCACTAGTGAAGAGGGAACCCTCAGAACCGAGGACACCATGGCTGCGTCAGCCCCTCTGCGGACCCTGGAGGAGGAGGTGACCTGCTCCATCTGCCTCAATCACCTGCGGGACCCGGTGACCATCGACTGTGGCCACGTCTTCTGCCACGGCTGTACCACTGACATCCCCTCGTTCATGCGCAGCCGCCCCATCTGTCCCCTCTGCAAGAAGCCTTTTAAGAAGGAGAACATCCGGCCTGTGTGGCAGCTGGCCAGCCTGGTGAAGAACATCGAGCGCCTGAAGGTGGACAAGGGCAGGCAGCAGGGAGAAGCGGCCCGGGAGCAGTCGGACGTGCAGCTGTGCGAGCGGCACCAGGAGAAGCTGTACTACTACTGCGAGGACGACGGGAAGCTGCTATGCGTGATGTGCAGGGAGTCGTGGGAGCACAGGTCCCACACGGCCTTCCTGATGGAGAAGGCCAGGCAGCTGCACAAGGTAAACCCTCCTCACAGCGGGGTGCTCTGCCACCCCCTTAGGATCTTGGCTCTGAACTCCTCTGGAGTCAAGCCTGGCTGAGACCCTCTGAAAGCTTCCTGTTGGCTGAGAACTAAGCCCAAGTCTGCCCTCCCGCCCCAGCCCAGCGTGTCCACCTGTCCCACTGCCTGTTTTTCTACAGGAAAAAATCCTGAAACACCTGAGTAGCTTAAGGGAAGACCGAGACAAAGCTCAGAACTTACAGACAAAGGGAGAATCTGATATCACAGGTACTCTGGTAAGTCACGCTGTTAGGAGAAAGGCCCCAGATTATTGGCCTTGGGAAGCAGGGGTGCAGCTGGGGCATTGCGGGGCTGGAGTATTGCTGGGAGGCAGCTCAGCACCTGGGAGGGTGAGCCCCGGCCAGGTGGCTGGGAGCCCTGGGGTATGAGCCCAAGCCTGCGAGTGTGAGCCGTGTGGCTTTTGGTCTGTTTCCCCATCTGACAGTGACCAGTCTAGAGGTCAGCCGAGGTCTCTTCTCTGTGACTCACCTCTGCTGCAGGTTGTGGCTGGTAGCTGCTGCTGGTCTGCAGAGGGCGCCAGTGTGGGGAACTGAGGAAGGCCTGGTTTGTTCTTTCAAGAAGGGGAGGAA